>NC_045030.1:99522900-99532829 GCF_008632895.1 Mastomys coucha
AAACAGAGATGGAGAGAGAGAGAGACACAGAGGGAGGGGTAGAGAGATGCATATGGATTTAAGGGTACTTTGGGGTTGGGCCTATGGATTCTGTCAGGAATCCTCAGGCTTACTCTCTAAAGAAGTACATAACTGGGCTCCCGTGCTTTCTCTGCTTATAGTCACTCTGTTTGCCAAGAACCCCAGGAAGGGAGATGGGGAACTATAGTCTCTGTCAACAGAGAAATGATTGGTCTAAAGTCACAGATAATAAATTGAGACTAACATGGGAGCTGGGCAGCAAAACTTCAGCAGGTAGAAACAATTGTTCCATACCTATTTTCTGCACGTTAATTAGTGACCAACTGCAACTGATGGGTAATAAGGCAGAATTCCATCACTTGAGAGGCAGTAGACACTAAGATTTGAGCCAAAAAGAGTGAGTCCAAGTTCTGGCTCCACTGTTTGGTGGCCCTGTGGCTTTCACTCTCAGCCTCTAACTTTCAGGAGGCACAGCTGCATCACCTACAAATATGATTATCACACCATTACCACCACCATACTGAAGGGACATAAAATGCCAGATGTAAATGTGTATCTGACACATATATGGTCTTGTCACATATTTTTTAAAATAAAGCCTCACTATGCAGCCTAGGCTGACCTTGAACTCAAAATCTTCCTGCCCCAGCTGCCTAAGCATTGGCTTTTCCATCTTACTTCATTTCCATATAAGCAATCTTATAACCCATGTGACAGATGAGGAAAGCAAATAGAGAGATTATATGATGTATCCATTATCACACAGAAAACAATGAGGACAGAATTTGAGTATGGGCATGCTGGACCCCATAGCTTTTGCTTCTTTTTACTCTATTGTAGGACCTCACACCCCTGAGATGGTCAGCTGGGTCAAATGCCTAGTGAGGACCCAGTCTTATAATACAGTGGTTGTTGAGGAGCAGGAGGGCACAGGGAGACGGGAGTGGCTGTGTCCAGCCCTGCTGAGTGGTTCTAACCCCCAAAGTAAGCACTTGTCCAGTGGATATATCCTTTTGAGCTCTGTGCATTTTATTCCTAGCCCCCCCACACACACCACACATACCCCTCTCCCTGCTCCCAGCTCTTCCAGGTCAGGGTAGACCTTTTCTGCCCTGACCATACAGCCTGTCTGGGCCAGTGTGCCTCCCCAGCCTGGGTGAGACATTAAAAATTGAAACCTCCTTTGAAGAGAAAACAGTTTAATAAATGCTCCATCCATTTTTCATGAGAGGAACAGGGCACGGATGGGGGAGGGAGAGACAAGGTGGAGACGAGCAATAGGTAGGCAGTGGGAGTCTTGGGATTCCCTGATGGGGCTAGTATCCCCTCCTATTCTCTCCCTCCCACCTTTGTCTGCAGGGCTTCTTCTGGGCTTTCTCTTGGGAATACCTCTGCCTTCTCCCAAGAAGATCCTGGCTGCACTTCCACAGACAACGGAGAGTACTAGGTGACCTATGACCTATGGGACCTGCCTTCACATCTGAATAAGATGAGGCCTGGCCCTTGAGCCCTGGCCACTCAGGATGCAGCACAGGGCTAGAGACCCTTGGCTAGACACTGGGCAAGGGCTAGGCCTCCTGAAGAAGCTTAGCAGAGAAGTTTGGGCAGGAGGGAATCAAAGCAAGCCTGTTCCAAACCCGGGGTCCCATTCTTTGGGCCCAGGGGTCTGTCTAATTAGGAGAGACAAAATTAATTTACTCTGCCCTTTCATGTCTCTCCCGCCTCTCCCATGGCAGATCCATCCATGAGCGAGATCCCTCAACCTGACCCTTGCAGGAAATATGTGTACCCAGATTTAACAGAAAGGGGTATCTGCCTTAGAGCTGTTTGTGGGCATGCTACTTTTCTGTGTGTGTCATCTGGGTCTCTCTCTGTATCTCTCTGTCTCTTTCCCTGTCTCCCTTTACCTCTTTCTGTTTCTGTCTCTGTCTCTCTCTTTCTCTCTCCCTCGTGTGTGTGTGTGTGTGTGTGTGTGTGTGTGTATGAAAGGTGGCTCTGGGATGTGAGTAGATGTCCTTATTTGAGCACAAACATTCTTATCGCTCCATGCTGTGAACACACACAAGTCATCCCTCTGCACACACTGAAGGGCAGATGGGAGGAGTAAGTTGTATGAAGGGCCATGGTGGGAAGAGAGGAAAAGAGAACAGGTACCAGAGAACTGACCAAGTTCAAGAGCTTGAAAGACTGGCAGTCCTGACTAGGTCACCTCCAGCCACATAGCTGTTCCATATGGGCCCTAGAAACAAGAGAAAGGACTTACTTCCAGATCCTGTCCAACTGAGGCAGGCAGTGTAGTGTGCGCATGTCCATTGGCATACAGGTATAGGACTACTTTGTTAGTATGGTCAAGAGTGGCCTTGGGGGGACCTCCTTTTGGAAGGAGTTGAGAAGCTTCTTAATAGAGGCTCTTCTTGCTTGGGAGACCAGCTTTTAATTTAAAACCCCAGGTCAGTGTCAGCAGAGCATTATTTCCTCTCTCTGACAAGGAAGTCAGGGTCCAGCCTGGGAAAGGATTTGAGACCACTGTAGGGGATCTGATTCAGACTCCAAACTGTGTTTATTCCTGTTATTCTTGCACGTATCCATCCAACACATGTTTCCTAATCCTCAATTTTATACTGCCAAACAGGCAGATACGGCCTTGTTCCCCAAGACCACTAAGTCTAGTGCATTCTTGGCTTCTCCTCCTTTTCTTTCTCTTAGTTTGTTTGTTGGCAGTACCGAAGATTGAGCCCAGGGCCTGTTGCATGCATGCTAGTTAAGTGTCCTTCCACTGATCTGGGGCCCCAACTCCCATCCTTGATTTGTTTTTAATACAGGGTATGGTGTATATCCTCGGCTGGTCTTGAACTTGTGATCCTTCTACCTCAGCCTCCATAGAGTTCCAAGCATGTGCCACCATACCCATCATTTTTGACCTTTTACAACTTCACATAGCCCACCTCCCCCTTTTCCCACTAAGTCAGGTGGCAGTACCACAGACCAGGAAGTCAGAAGGCATGGATGGTGACTTTCCTTCACCTGTGGCTCCAGGCCACTCATTGTCTATGTGAGGTTTTCATTTTCTCCGTTATATGACAAGAGGCAAGGACTCAGACAGGCTCAAGGCATTCGCCATTCTGCAGTGACTGTCGCTTCCAGGCACACAATGGAAGAGTTAGAAACGATCATCTCTGCAGAGACTTTCCCTTGGTCAGTGGTTCTGTGTGGCCTTGGGCAACCCATAGCATCTCTGTAAGCTCAGTTTATCCAACTGTAGAAAAGCATAAGAAAACTGCCTCGCTTATAAGGTCTGAGAAGGCATTGATGGTGGGTGCTCACATAGGTGGAAATCCTGGCTCAGTATATATGGGCCTTGGGCAACATGAGACCTTTCTCAGTCCGTTTGTGCTGTTGTAACAGAGTAGTAGACTGAGCGTCTGCAAAGAAGCAAGAGATCCACTTCTTACAGTTGTAGAGGCTGAGAAGTCCAAGGTCCAGGCCTATATCTGATAAGGACCTTTTGGCAGCATCATCTCATAGCAGATGGCAGAAGGACAAGAGAACTTGTGAGAGAGGCTGAAAGGGGAGGCTGAACTTCTCCAATCACAATCTACTGCTATGAGAACCTACTTTTGTGAATAATCCAGGTAGAGAGACCATACCAGGTGTGTGCTCTAATGAGCTCCTCCCTGCCATCTGAATCCAATGTGGATGCCTACACAGTGCCATCTTGTGTGGATGTCACAGCTAAAGAACTGCTTTGCAGGTGAGTGTTAAAGAACTGCTTTGCAGGTGAGTGTTAGCAAGACAGTTGGGAAGGGAAGGGTATTGTGTGGCGCCTGGTGGTCCCTCTTTCCTGCTTTCTCTTCTCCGCTGTCCTCTTTACTCCCCACTCAGAGGATGGAGTGGCCCCAAGTCCCAGCTAGTCCATCTCCCAGGAGACCACACTCCAATAATTATCTCCCCTCTGTTGGCTCCTTGCCCTGAGCCTGCAAATGCTTTCTAGTTTCTTCTATCTGAAAGAATCTTTTCCTCTGCGGCTAGGCTAAGCTGCCCCATTGAGCTCCTTCCCTCCTCCTGTTTGCCTCCCCCTCTCACAGCCAAGCCTCCCCAGCCAGTGTCTATACTCCCTGCCTCCTGCAGGGCCTGCCTCCCACTCCCTGCTGTCACTGTGAGAAGCAGCCATGTCTGGAGGACTGAAGGTCATCTCCTCCCCTCTAGCCCTGGGCCTTGACAACCACCACCTGGTGTTTGGACATGTGTGCATGGCCATCGTCTCCATGTAGGGCTCATTCCTAGGCTTCTTCCGTTTCTCTGCTAGTGTTTCCTGAGCATCTTCATGCCTGGCCTCTACCTCCTATTGTTCCCTTTCCTGGATTGTTTATTGATGAACTTTCTCCTCATGATGTTGACTCCCTCTTAGAATACAGGAAGAATAGGCCTGTGTACTAGGCCAGGAGGGACATTTTATGTTTTCCTTCCGTGGGAAGAGGTAAGGAACTAAAAGAAGAGGTCAGAAGGCAAGAATGGTTGCTCACTCTGGCAATCCCAATCCTGAGGAGGCAGAATTTCTGAGGCAACCTAGGATACATTGAGGGATTGTAGATAGGTAGACTAATGATAGGTGGACAGACAGACAGAGAGTCACTAGATAGCCGTAAGTGGCAGTATCCCAACCAGTTGGTGAGAGTTCCTAAGTCCCTCCTCCCAACCTGAGCTCCCTCTATTCCGCTTGGTTGTTATTCATCTTCCAACATCTTTTGAGTGCTTGCTATTTGTTGGAGAGCACAGGAAGACAGAGGTGGCTGGGATTAATGCTGAGTAATCCAGATGACCATGTTAAAGATGAGCAGGAGTAACAAGCAGCACCAGAGGACTCTGGGTCCTGGAAGCCATGTGCAAAATAATAATAATAAAAAAAAGTGGTTTTTGTTTGGTTGGGTTTTTTTGTTGCTGTTGTTTTGTCTTTTTTTGCGAGTCAGTCTGTGACTGGAATCCAATTCTTGTTTATCACATGTCTTACATCTCAAATGTGTCTTGAACTTGCTCTGTAGCTGAAGCCTATCCTTACATCTTTGCGGGGATTCCAGGCATGCCAATTTATATTTTCAAGAAATTGCTGAGGTCTCCAGGATGACAACAAGCTGTGAAAGAGAAGGCAGTGAGGGGAGGCTCTCCTGTGGCCCCTTCACAACTCTGGAGGAGTTGAGTGGTGGTTTGGAGCAGGGTGCCTGAGGGGGCATACATGGTGACCGGGTTCAGAATGCACTGAAGTGGAATGCCAGCTAGACTTGTCTAATGGATTGGATGTGTAAGGTGGGGAAATTTCAAAGGTAATTTTTAGGCTGCAGCAATTGAGAGGATAGTAGTGCTATCCACTGACATGGGGAATGCCACGGGAACCGAGTCCCTGGTGGGAAATTGTCAGACCTTTGTTTTAACCATGGTAAGTTCAAGATCCCATTAGATATTAAAGCTGAGGTGTCCACTTTCCTGGAGCTCAGCTGAATGGCCAGGGCAGGAGCTTTGGAGTGGAAAGATCCAGGTTCTCACCTTGGGGACTTTGAGCTTGCTCTTCCCTCTGTTTTACATACATCACAGGGTCATAGCTCCAACTTCTCTCTCAATCCTCTTCTTTCTCTTTGTACATGCATGTTCATGTGTATGCAGTCACATGTGCACATTAAATGTGGGAGACTGGACAACTTTGAATTGTTATCCTCGGATGCAGAGCCCATCTTCTTTGACAAAAGGTCTCTCACC
Source organism: Mastomys coucha (assembly GCF_008632895.1). Lineage (NCBI taxonomy): Eukaryota > Metazoa > Chordata > Mammalia > Rodentia > Muridae > Mastomys > Mastomys coucha. The sequence goes on from NC_045030.1 coordinate 99,528,670, forward strand.
CAGACCTGAGGCTGATTGTTTAGACTAGATTGACTGTCCAGCAAGCCCCAGGGATGTTTCTGCCTCCACTTCCTAACTGAAGGGATTTCAGGCTATGCCACCACACCTGGTATTTTTACCTGGGTTCTGATCCACATGCTTTCCAGGCAAAGCCTTTGCTGACTGAGTTATCCTCTGACATATCATCTCAATCTGAAGTCATCTGCTGGATTTGGTGGCATGTGGCTCTACTTACAGAACTTGGGAGACTGAGGCTGGAGGACTGCAGTTCCAAGTCAGCCCATGATATATACATATACATATATGTATGCATATAATATACATATATACTTTATATCATATACATATACATGTATATATATCAAGACTGTCTCAAAAATAAAAGCCACCAGAGCAAACACATTCAAAAAGGTCTCTTCCTGCCTGGTCATGCTCTATTACACTCCCGGGTTTTATCGCCTTCCCGCCACTCACCACTAGCTGAAGGTATCTTGTCCACTTGCTCCTGTATGTGCTACATTATACACTATACTACATTGTGAGCTCCACGAAGGCAGGAGCTGGTTTTGGTTTTGTTCACTTCTATACCTCAGACACCAGTGTCTGGCACATAGTAGATGCTCACTAAATCTTTATGGATTGAACAGATAATCACATTCCAGTGCATCATCCCACAAGAGTAGGAGAGTAAGGGATCTGGGTAAGAAAGGGGAAGGGGAGGGGAAAAAGGGAACATGATCAGGTATGGGGCAGGCAGATAGAAGAGAAACCCAGAGTGCCTGAAGAATGAATGGAAACAGGCAACCTTGGGAGGTAGGAGGTGGAAGGACCCTTTAGAATATACCAGAGACCTGGGGGGTGAGATACTCTCACGACTCAAAGGGAGGGACCCTAGATGAAATGCTCTACAATAGGGAGAGGGAACTTGTAGAGTCCACCTCCAGTAGAAAGACAGGAAGGGCATCAAGTGGAGGGATGGGGTTGCCATCCCACAGTCAAAAACTCTGACCCAGAATTATTCCTATCTAAAAGAACTGCAGGGATAAAAATGGAGAAGAGCCTGAGGGAAAGGAGGTCCAGTGACAGGCCCAAATTGGGATCCATCTCAAGGGGAGGCTCCAAGGCCTGACACTGTTACTGATGCTATGGTGTGCTTGGTGCTATGGTGTACAGACAGGAGCCTAGCATGGCTGCCCTCTGAGAGGCCCAACAAGCAGTTGAAAGAGTCAGATGCAGATACTTACACCCAACCAATGGACAGAAACTGGGGACCCCTGTGGTTGAATTAGGGAAAGGCTAGAAGAAGCTGAGGAGGAGGGTGACCCCATAGGAAGACCAGTAGTCTCAACTAATCTGAACCTCCGAGATCTCTCAGACCTGAGCCACCAACCAGGCAGCACATACTAGCTGATATGAGGCCCCCAACACATATACAGCAGAGGACTGCCTGGGTCTGGCCTCAGTGGGAGAAGATGAGCCTAATCTTTGAGAGACTTGAGGCCCCAGGGAGTGGGGAGGCCTGGTGGGGGTCATCCTCTTGGAGATAGTGGGGAGAATGAATGAGATGAGGATCTGTGGGAGGGCAATGACTGGATTGTAAAATAATCAAAGTAATAATAAAAAAGTAGTAGAGTAGTAGTCTCTTCCCTTGGTTTCAATAATAGGAAACTGAGGCCTAAGCTTTCTGTGAATCTAAGAGCACATATCTAAGGAGTGGTGTAACTAGGACAACTCCAGTTCTATTTGACACCAAAGCTCATGCAGCTAAGCACTGTATCCTGTTTGGAAGTATCATTTAGAGAGGACTGCATTTGGAATTCACCCTATTACATCTTTGCTGAGAGTAAAGTTCTTAAGCAAGTTCTATACCCAGAACTGGGCATAATAACCATGGCTTTCTCGGAGGAGTGTTCTGAGGATTCCCTATGGGAGTACATACTGAAGCCTTCTATCCATACTATCTCTGTGTACTTATACAAGGGATTAATAACCTCTTAGGTTCTCAGCCTTCTTATCTGAATGATGGGCAGGGGCTGAGAAGAGTGTAGTGGGATACTCTGATTTCTGAGGATCTTTCTGGAATGTCTTTCCAGCTCAGCAATTACAAAATTCTTTGGTCTTCAACACTGGTTAGAGTAAGTTGGGTTGAAATGTTCTAAATTATGAGCATTGTGAACGCCGGGGCCTCTACTCTGGCCATCAAAGCTCAGGCTCTGTGGATGTGGGAGGGCCTTTTTGAAGTTTGAGGGAGGTAAATTGAGGACAAATCAAAGGAAGTCCTTCTTCACCCCAACTTAATGAGCTTATGGCTTTCATTACACACAGGAATGGTCCAGGCAGGAAACAGGAATGACTTTGGATGAAATGATAAATGCCAGAGACACGGATGGCTCAGAGCAGGAGCTGGCCCTGCTGACCTCTAAGGTCAATGGCAGGGAAGTGGCCTCTTAGGGCCCAATCAGAGACCAGCCCTAGGCTTGCTCAGAGCCAGTCCCTGAGACCATGTACCTGTTCTTTCTCACCTCAAGTTTCACCGGTGTCACCCCTGGGGGACTGGAAGGAGGCTCAGAGAGAACATGTACACTCACCAGAGCTTCAGGGTGGGTGGGGGTGGATCTTAGCTCATGACTGCCACCCACCGCTGGCTATGCCAGCCCACCTCAACTTCTGGGGAACATCTGGCATAAAATCTCTCTCTCTCTCTCTCTCTCTCTCTCTCTCTCTCTCTCTCTCTCTCTTTCTGACTCGCCCCACCCACACCTGGTAACGCCGGCTTGAAGGAAAGATGCTCTCCTTCACACTGCAGGGCAGCAGTCGGTTGGTGACCTTGAGAAGTTACTAGGGTCCCAGCCTGCTTCCTTCCTTTTAACCCCATAGAAACCCCTCTATTTCTAGTATTCCTGTCCTCCATCTTCCAAAAGCCAGTCCTGCAGGGTCTTGCTCTCAGCTGGCTGTCAACGGAGGTGTTAGCTGTCAGCTGAGGTGTTAGCTGTCAACTAAGGTGTTAACTGATATCTAAGGTGTTAGCTGATAACTAAGGTGTTAGCTGACAACTAAGGTGTTAGCTGATAAGGCTTAACACCCCCAAGGGGGATGCGCATTTTAATAGGGGGGAATTGCTAAAAAGGAATGGTCTTCAAGACTCAAATCATATATGCCTTGTTGGTAGAATGGTAGGCAATCATGCCATTTATGGGTGGAGGTGTGGGGAGTCTCCCCTGAGTCATACCATTTAAATAATCACTTATTCATAAGGTCACCCCCACCCCAACATACACAAGGGGATGCACACACATCTATCACTTTTGCAAAAACGGGCTTTGAATTGTGTATACATAGGTATACAATTTTATGACTTGTGAAAATAACAACAAACACCTCCATAGCTCTCACCCTCATGACAAGCACTGTTTTAAACACTTTACATATATTCTTACTTCATCTTCCCATCAGCCTTGTGAAGTATTACAGTTTTACAGTTGAGGAATGCAAGGCTCTGAGAGGTGAGGTAAGGTGCAGCCCAAGGCCACCCAGCTAGAACATGACAGAGGCAGGCCATATAAAGAGCCAAGGTGGCCCCAGTTTCGGCATTGTTCACAGCTAGAGCATCCTCTCCTCACCCAGTTATAATCAGGGCAGGATCTGGTCTCTGTGCTGTATCCTTATCCTGGGAGTAGAGGGTGTTTGTTTTCAGCCCTCCATTACAGGTCCAGGCAGAGAGGCCTCTGCAGGTGAAAAGAAGTGGTGCATTCTGGTCTGCGGTATGCATCCACTGCTGAGTGGAGGGTCTGTGGACCGAGAAAGACAGTGCTGTGTACTGTAGGGGCTGAAGCAGATATTGTGGTGTGCTGGGGACCCACGCCTGGGAGTCATTACTTGTGTCATGTAACAGGCTCCTACTGTTCTTGCTACTTTTTAGGACTCAACCATGATGCCTCTTGTGGCTGCCCGTTTTAGAGCCCCATAATCTACTCCCAAACCACAGGAGTTTGTCTCTGGCTACTAGAGAAGACAAAACCAACTCCCAGGGAAGACAGATAGGGAGAGATGGAATGGTGTTAGAACAGATATGTAAGATTAGAGCTTCAGGGGGTGGGGGGGCTTCATGACTAGGACTTCTGCCAAATTGGAGCAAACTGGGTGTGTGTGTATGAGAGAGA
>NC_045030.1:99532861-99536501 GCF_008632895.1 Mastomys coucha
GAGAGAGAGAGAAGAAGAAGAAGGAGGAAGGAAGGGAGGGAGGGAGAGGGAGAGGGAGAGGGAGAGAGAGAAGTGGAAGAGAGCAAGGGGTCCCTCTTTCTAGGAGAGGAGCCTGGCAAATGAGGTTTTCAAAGAAACTCCAAGGCCTAGCCATCTTTTCCTATGGGCACTTAAGATCTACCAACTTGGTTTGCAGGCCAGAGATAGATGATTACATGGAACTTGTCATGAAAGTGGCTCAGCTTGCCACATGAGGAAGGTGGGTGAAGGCTAGCTGGGGAGAGGCCCATGGGCAGGCTACAGGGCCCTGGCCCCAGATCATGCTGTGACCTGGGATGGGTTATGGCTCTGGAGGAAAAAAGAAAGGCCTAGAATTCAGAGACACTGGAGACTTAGATTTTCAGAAGTCACAGAGGCAGGGAAAACCTGTGGCCCGGCTTTTTGGCTCTGGCCAGAGCTTCTTGGTTAGGAGGACTAGCTAATGCTAATGGTAGGATTTAGCACATGGAAGACAGGAGAGGAGCTAGAGCTGGGGATAGGAACTGGTTTTGGTTTGGTTTGGTTTTTCATTTCACTTTTACACACAACTTTTTATTGCTTTTTCTTCTAACAAAAGCTATCCATGGTTTATTCTGCAAAAATACCAACAATGTTGACATTAAAAAAAATGACACCAACATTTGCATAATGTGGCTCCAGATAACTAGTAGTACCATTTGGGCATATTCCCACCTGTCTCTGTATGTATTTGCAATTTTGGTTTTATAAACTGGTCTTTAAGGTAGATTATAATCATTTTTCTGATGTGAAATATGATCCATAAATTCTTTTTGTTACAAAGTATTCATTACTATGAAGAAATTGGGATTTCTATACTCAGTTCCCTGTTGTTAAAATTTCCCTGCTATGGGTTGGGGAGATGGCTCAGAAGGCAAAGCGCTTGCTGCAGAAGCATAAGGGTCTGAGTTTATACCCCTAGAACCCACAGGAGGCTTACTGACACAGTAACCCATATCTGTAACCCTGGTATTCTTACAGCAAGATGGGAGGCAAGAGACAGGAGCACCCCCGGAAGTGCATGGGCCAGGTAACCTGGCATACACAGCAGTGAATGAGACCCTGCCTCAAACAAGGTGGAAAGTGAGGACCAATCCCCAATATAGTTTGTGTACTATAGCATGAATGCAGACAAGTGTTCACACACACCTCTTGATATAATTATTGTAATGGGTGTCTTTATGGCCAATAACACAGAGGTTTGGAAGTTTGTCATTTTGTTCCTCCTGACCTCTCCCTTGCCAAGGTGACTCTTAAAAGCAGGGTGTTGGGTGCCCTGCTAGAGAAGGGCAGTGGTGTCTGGAGTGAGCTCTTTCTCTTCTGGAGCCTGCCTTACTGTGTACAGCAGAGAAGATGGGTCTGCAAAGCCATCCAAAGTCTGTCACAGAACAGTGTGCTTCCCATCCATTCATTCTCTTCAGCATATTTCCCCAGCATCCATCTTCTCACTACTTGTTTCCTTTTGTCATTTTCTCCTGTTTCCCTGCTTACTCATGCTTGACTCCCCCTGTGGGTCAGTCAACCAGGGGCCATGGGCATTTCTCAGTAGGCCCAATGAGTCTGAAGAAAGCACGGATGCCAGGGGTCCTGGGCAGTTATAGCTTTCATGGCCACAATGGCACTGTTTGTTTTGTTTGTTTGTTTGTTTTGCTTTTTGTTTTGTTTTGTTTTGCATCAGCTTTCAGGCAACTAGGCAGGTGACCAAGATGGTCACACTGTAAAGAAAAAAAAAGACTTTGGGGAAAGGAAGGGAATGTGGAGGCTTTCATGGGTTCACCCTGAATGGGAGGACTTTCTCAAAAAGACATGGCATCAGGCCTAGAAAAGTGATGGGATCAGAGGTTCTGGATTAAAGTTTATAGCCAGTATCTGCAGACCAGTTTCCATGTGTCACAGGACCAGTTCTTCAAAATGAGTTCTTTTCACAGTTCCTTCCCTCATTGAGGTAATTAAAGTTCATGTCTTTAAAGAAAACAAAGGTTTATTCCCGGTACGTATTGTCTCTCCCCTGCCCCTGTGCTCTCCTATACAGAGATGCACACACATGAACATGTCCCAACTCTAGTGATGGACTCCACTGGTGGCACAGCCCTGGCAAGTTCACCCCAGTGTCATGCAGGGCTGTGCCATGTTGTCCATGCGTTCTTCTGAAGCCTTCTGAGCACCTTCTCCTCACTGCATGATTCTCTGGGATAAGTAAACAGTTACTTGGGCTGGGGACAAGTTGAGGCTTCTGCAGGGGACTCAGCAAGGGCTACAGCATCTGCTGCCTGGAGCCCCTGGAAGTGCTGAAGGACTCCATGTGTAGAGCAATGCAGGCACCATTGGAGAGGGGAGATAATTGACCTCATAATTGACCTAATTAGTGAGTGACTGTGTGGAGAGCCCTTGGGGATGCTGGGTCTGCAGGTGGCATAAAGGCCAGGCAGAAATGCAGAGGCTGGAAGAGCTGAAGCCTGAGCAACTGCCAGCAAGAGGGATAGGGATAAGGACAGACAGGGGGCCACAAGGAGAGTGGGGCAAAAGCAATAAGGATGTCATCAACATGATGGAGTAGGATGTGGGAGAGTCTTCAAGTACAGGGTGGCAGCATCTGAGGACCTGTGAAAGGAAAGATTGGATCTGGGGATGCTGATGGAAGAGAAGAAGGAACTGACAGTCCAAGGGAAGGTGACAGGGCCTATGAGTGCTGGATGGGGGTGGGCATCAAGAAAAGAATAGGGAAGACCTTGAGGGCAGAGAGGCAGAGGCTGGGTGCCCTGAGAGGAAAAATGATCCAATGGATTAGAAATTCAAGGGATTAGAAATCATTGGAGGGAAACAACAGAACCTGGAGTTTCTCTGGGGTTGTGGGCCAAAGACAGAGTAAAAAAAAAAAAAGTTCTGGGCAGTGTAGGTATCTGTACACGCATAGAATACACTTGTGCACAGATGTGCATTGTTGGTCTATGTCTATCTGCAGCTGTGAGAAGCCCAGCATTATCCTGGGGAGAGACATGGTTGGGTAGTATTGGAAATAGGGACCAGAGCACCTGTATCCCAAACTTTATGGAAATCCTACTCCTGTTTCCTAAAGAGCTTGGTTCTTGGGGCTTCTGTCTTAGGCTGCATTCTTTCAATGAGGTAAGATATAGCAGTGGTTAGACTTGACAGATTATCATGGAGCTCCATGCCCATGCAGGGCAACAGACATGGGAACTGCTCTGGGAAGAAAGAGGATGGAGAAAGACGAGGAACTGCCTCAGCAGAGCAGGTGGGGATCTCTAATTTTAACTAGAGTGGTCCATGTGAGCCTCTTTGAGAGAATGATGGGAGATATGAAGGATGCATGAAAAAGTGCAAAGGCCCTATGAGGATGGAGAGTGCCTGGTATACTGGAGATCAACAGGGAGACGTTGATCTCCTTGTTGGTCCTAGAGAGGATGGTGGGAAGTATGGTCAGAAGAGCAATTGTTGGAGTGGCATAGGATGGAGGACACATCTTATGGGCTACAGTAAGGCTTGTGGAAAGGATTGTGGCTTTTGCTGTAAAGGAGATGGGAGTTACTGCAAGTGGAATAATAAGACCTCACTTTAAGATCCT
>NC_045030.1:99536781-99549953 GCF_008632895.1 Mastomys coucha
AAAAAAAAAAAAAAAAAAAAAGATCCTCCTCACTGTTACATGGAAAATAGATTTTGGTGAAACCAGAAAGGAAACAGAGACCAGTGAGTCTCTACACGCAGAGATATGTATGCAGCAATATATGATGGGCTGGAGAGGCAGAGTGGAAGGAAGAGGTGGTCAGTAAGACCAATGTCACTAGTCTACCACACTTGTCTGGATCTGGCAAGGGTTCACTGGCACTGAATGAAAGGCCTTGTCAGTGAAGGAATTAGTTCCAGTTCCAGGAGTTCACATTCATCAGGACTCTGGTCTGTTTGATGAGTACTGAGAACATTTGAAGGAACCAAATGCAGATAGGGCCATGTCAGCTAGAGAGAAAAAACTGTCTCCAGCCCCTAAAATAGAGAGGGCATGGAGGCATGGGACTTTTAGAGGTTCATTGGAACTCAGAAAGACTTAAGATAGCTTTGAGCCCACTGGCCAAGCCACAGACAAAGACTGGAGCTGATCCTAGTGCCCATCAGAAGTGGCCATCACTGCCCATGCACACAAGCTGATATGTGTGATTATATTTATAAGCACATGCACATCCTGACTCTCGTGCTCCTCCCATGATCACGGGTACATCAAAGCAGAACCTCCCAGTCTCATCATCTCATCCCTCAATGAGGACCAAGTCCCCATTGGAACTCCATCCCTGTGTATCTGCATGTGCTGATCATGATCTTGTTCTCTGGGGTCCAGAAGTGCAATACTGTGGGACTGAGTGCATGCTATTAGTTTTGCATCTGTCCCCTCTCCTCCTTGCTTTGAGAACTCCCTCGGGCCTTGCCTGGCTTGGGAATCACTAGACTTTAGATGAGAGCCTAGTAAGTACCAAAAGTGCTCAATACATTGTTGAATGAGGACAGCCCTTTAAGAAGTAGAGGGTCCTCTTTCTCTTCCGGTCCCAGGCGCTGCAGGAGCCGTGGCTTACAGTGCAGACATGGCCAAGTCCAAGAACCACACCACACACAATCAGTCCCGCAAATGGCTCAGAAATGGCATCAAGAAACCCCAGTCACAAAGATACGAGTCTCTGAAGGGGGTTGACCCCAAGTTCCTGAGGAATATGCACTTTGCCAGGAAGCACAACAAGAAAGGCCTGAAGAAGATGCAGGCCAACAACGCAAAGGCAGTGAGTGCACGCGCAGAGGCCATCAATGACCTGGTGAAGCCTCAGGTCGTCAAGCCCAAGATGCCAAAGGGTCCCAGCCGCAAACTCAGCCGTCTGGCGTTCATCGCTCACCCCAAGCTTGGAAAGAAGATTCGAAGCTACATGGCTAAGGGTCAAAGGCTCTGCCAACCAAAGCCCTAGGTTCAAACAAAGGCAGGGGCCAAAGCTCCAGCTAAGGCCTAGGCTGCAGCTCCAGCCCAGGCTCCCAGAGGTGCCCAGGCCCCTGTGAAGGCCCCATAGAAAAGGCTCCTGCCAGTGTGAAGATAGATGGACTGCTATGACACACCTACTTACACAGTTTGCAGATGACCAGTGTCCTATGCTGTTTTTACAAATAAACTCGAGGCAAGAAAAAAAAAAAGAAGTAGAGGGTCCACGGATTGGGGAATGGATAGAGCAGAAGGCATCCAGAGCACGCTGGGTCCTTTTCTCTGAAGGATGGCAAGGACAGCACCTGGGAACCATCTGGAGTCTTGCTGCAGCACCAGGACACCCAGAGGCTGCCTTAATCCTCCCCTGGCCTGGGAGTACTTCATGGGGCAGGGGCTGTGAGAAGCTGGAGGGAAGGGGACAGGGAGAAGGAACAGATGACACTGGGGATGACTTGAAGAACTCAGTGGCCCAAATAGCCTGTGCTTGGGGCAGCAACTTCACTGGCTTAATAAGGTTTCCGATCCTCAACAGCAATTCAGTTCCAGTCTACATCCCGGAATCAGGACCCAGTCTGAAGCCTGTCACTGTGGACACCCCCGCCTCTGCAGACTAGTCCAGTAAATGGGATGCTTAGGTGGGTATAGGGTGTGCAGTGGCCACCCAAATTAAGTTCAGAGTAAAACGCCTTGTCTTCTTTAGCTGTGTGGCCATAGGTAAGTCAACTCCTCTCTCTAAGCCTTAGCTTTGCCATTCACAAAAGGGACAAGAGTAACATCTTTGAAGAACGGATGTGGGGAGATATAAACCAGATCCGTTGAGCTGGGCATCTACCTCTGTGGTCGAGCACTTGTCTAGCTTATGATCCTGGGTGCAACCCCCATACCATAAAAGATCATGTTCTGTGAAAACACCTTGCAAGTATTCCTGGGTGGATTTAGTCAACCTTTTCTTTCTTTGGAGGCCAGAGGTAAAGAATTCATACAGAAAAAAAGTAGCAAGAGTAATGAGCCGCCATTTCAGCAAACAGTCTGTTGTGACACTTCACAATCAGCAAAGTGTTTTCTCTTCCATGAGCTGACTTTACAGAATGCATCCTTAGGGAACAAGCATATGGGGGATGAGTATCTTCCATGAAGACAAATATTGGGCAGATAGCAGAATCGATTGGCTTAAGCCAATGGTCATAGCTGTGTCCACACAGGGAATCCTCCTACACATCTTATAACACAGAAGAGCCGGGTATCAAGTAAGTTGGGGCCTCCTTATTAAGTTACTAGGCCAAAAAACTGCCCTGGATGTAGTACCCAGCCTGGTCCCCCATCCTTCCTACCTGGAGCCGTCCCAGGCAGAACAGAGCTACCATCTCGGAGTACAGAGAAGCTAAGGACCTCTTTCTTGGATCCAGACATACCTGTGGTTCTGAGGCTACAGTGACTTTTCCAGGGCTGGGCTAGTGAGACCTAAAGATATACCCAGTGGAAGCCTCCCTGCAGGCAAACCTAGACTTCTGGGAATCCTGCTGGCCAGGCAGATAGCAAAGGGAGCCTCAGTGGATGAGGGAGGTGCTGTTTGGGGAGCAGGCTGCCCTCCAGTCTACCCTCCTTTCACACCCAGTAGTTTATTAAGAGTGATTTGTTAAGCTGTTCCAACCTGTCAGCAGCCACTTCAATGGCTTTACTCCTGCTTGGGTTTTTTTTGGGGGGGGGAGGGGGTTCAAAAATGTCAAAAGTTGAGAGGTGAGCTAGAAGGGACCAGAAATGGACCTCTGGGGGGAAAGAGTGCAGGCCTGGCTTCACCTTGAAACCTTGTTTCAATTGGGTGTCTGAGGGAAATTCCGGCTCTTGCATTCTGCTTGGCTCTAGCCTCAGGCAAAAGAGAGGGATGGGGAGGCAGTGATGGTTGGCTTGGGCATAGGCAGGTGGGGTGAGGCTACTAATGAGTGAGGATGAGGAATGAGTCTGACATGGAGGTGAGGATGAGTGGAGAGTGGTACGGTCATGGGACACTTGGATGCCTTGCTGGTCTTTGGAGCACATGCCCAGATGTGTAGTTGAGGGAGCGTATGTTTGTGTCACACTGCACCCAGGCACTCATGTCCAGCCCTCTTTCTCATTAGCTCATTCCATCCGCTTAACCATGTCATTTACAAGTGGTTTAAAAAGGCTCACAGAAGTCAAGTGACTTGTTAGAAGTTACATACATTGAAAATGGAAGGGCTGAGTTGGGTGCCCTATCTGGCCAGCCCCAAAGACCGTCAGAGCACCTGGGGCATTTTGAGTGAATCACTGAAAAGCTCCACAAATGTAGAGGATGGGACGAGGGTAGCTAACTAGTAACCCGGGCCTCTGGCCCTTACTAGGACGTTGACTTCTTGTTCCCACAAGGAGTAGGGGCTGAACCTTAGGAGTATCAAGGGTCCTATCAGTTTAAATAGTTCAAGATTAATCTGATCTATTTTCTCCTTGCCATGGACAGAAAGTATGCTAGCCAGCCAGGGCCAAGGGCAGAAACCTGGGAGAACTGAAGCCACCCGGGGTGAGGGAGGCATGGGGTGGGGGGAGTTGTTCCTGAGAGGGCCAGGCCCATGGTACCCGACCAGGTGCGGCTTTGAGCAAGACTTGGCAAGAGGAGACAGGTCTGAGGCGAGCCTTGGCTCTTAATCACTGCTCCCTCCCTCTTGCACGCCCTGCCACCCTCCCAGGAGTTGGGCGCCATGGGGGGCTGGGAATGGGAAGGGCCTGCCTGCCACATCCCCTCTTGGCCCTGGCCCTGCCCCATGGACTCTGGGGGAAGCTCATTAGCTGGAGGGGCGCCCTAGCCCTCCCCTCACAGCTTGTCACACAATTAGCCACCCTCTCTGTACAAGTTGCTGTGTAATTATTGGGTCTTGGCGGGCCATGTAATTAGCCTGCCCCAGCCTCCAACCAACTCTCAGGGTCATTAGTGGGCCCACTAGGGGTGGGGGGGGAGCGAGTAGAGCATCTGCATGACAATGTACACATTGTGATGCCTCTGCCTACATCCAGGGCAGAGGGGCAGCTGGTTCCATTGTGGGGCCAGTTCCTGGGCACATCTGCCCCTGGCCCAACCCTTGCTCAGAAGCACCTCCACCCTGACCAGCCACTCATAGGTTCCAAACCTTTCTTCCCTCTCCCTCGAGACCCACAAGCCTCCCAAGAGTCTTACAAGGGAGTATTCTGCTCAACCCCACTTCACAGATGTGGCAACTGAGGCTTTCAGAGAGGTCTGGACTCTCCAAAGATCATTTAGTGCAGAGGTGGTTCCACAAGGATTGGAATGACAGGTTTGCTTCATTCAGTCCTTGCTACTACCACACTGCCCACTTCCTACCAGGGCTCTCTTTCCTGTTCTGGAAGTGCCCTTCCAGCCCACTTTTCCAGCTACCACCTCTCCTCCGTCCAACCTTTCAGGAATCCTTAGAAAATGTCCTCCAGCCAGCAGTTTGACCCACTCCCCTAAGCTTCTGGAAGAACTGGGGAGATCCCCATGTCAAGTGTGGCTGCCTTGGAAAGAGTTCCTTCTATCTAGGCAGCTGCAACCTTGGAGAGCTTGGGGAACATCCCTGGTTTCCTGATGACCATCCTTAGAAAGACACTGTCTCCCAGATCCTACCCTGTTAATTTACCTCATTCAGGAGTCTGCACTGTGCTCTGCTATCAGGGTATGCTGATGGAATGGTGGCCATGAGAAGAGATGAGAAAAGGGTCCCTAGATGCTGAAGCCAGATGTCAAGGTGTCACAGGACCATGGTCTGTGTGATAGAGCCTGGCTGGCTATTTTGAGCTAACTGATCTTGAGCAGATTCTCTGTGTCTGAAGTGCCTGGGAATTGCTGTGAAGGTTAAATGACCTAGCTCTGGCCAGTGCCTGGTTTGGTTACTGCGGGGAAGAATGTAAGAGAGCTTTAGTTTCCACCAACTCGTGGTGTCTGAACCTAACCCGATCTTCCATTTCTCCCAGGGGTACAAACCAAGTCTCTAAGGACAATCACCATTCCGAAACTCATCCCTCCTGCCAGACCCTGAAGGCTCCACCCACCTTCCAGCTCCCCCAGAACCTTCTCCCTATTTTGAAGCAGCATTATTGGAGGCTGCAGGGAAATTAGTTGTTCCCTTGAAACCCCCTGCCCCGCCCCCCCACCCCCCTTCCCAGGGCTGGTGACAAGTATGTGGGACTTAATTGGCTGGCATGAAAGGCAGCACTGACATTAATTGGCTACATTTGGCAGGCAGGCCCCCAGTCTCCCCCTCCTCTCTCCAAACCCCTACTGCTTCCCAGGAACCTTATCAATCCCACCATGGGGACCAAGGGCTTCCAGGCCCCTGCCAATTAGGCACTTTTTGCTCCTTTTCTTCCCCTGATGGGGTTTCGTTAGAATTTATGACACTCTATAGGGTTGGGGGCAAGGGGGTGGGAAGCAGGAGATGGGGAGGCTGGGAGAGGCCCACTCCTAAGGAGAACAGGCAGGGGGAGGGGAGGGTGCGGATGTGAAAAGGACACTTGGGATTAGGCACCAAGCAGGAGGGAGGGAGGTCAGCCACAGGATGGAGGGTGGTGGGGGAAGGGAAGGGGGGCTTTGGCCAGGCCAAGAAGACTAATTTAATAGGCACTGTGTGTATACTTGGAGGAAGATTTGTAAAAGTTTGTGGTGATCTGGTAACGTGGCTCCAGGCCAGAGCTAGGAGGCCAAAGACATGTTTGCTTTCTACCTTTCCTCGCATGGCCTTGGGTAAGTCCCTCTCTGAGACATGAAGGTACTTGGCAGGACAGATGGTTCCCACCCTGAGCAGAATCCAAGAAGAAAGCAACTGGTCAGCCCTGTCACTTTAGAGAGCTCACACTGGCTTTGGCCACTGTGCCAATGGTGATGCAGGGTGGTCTTGGCCAGCTTCACAGGGACCTGACTCTGTTCTAAGCCTTGGCTTCTTTATCTGTAAAAGGAAGATAACAGGCGGCCTGGGGGACCTGTGGATTGAAGCTGAGGGGACAAATTTACTTGTTATTCCCCTAGATTCTGTATGGTTTGGAGAAGAAAGTTGTCGTTTGCTTGCTTGAGAGTCTTTCTATATAGACTAGCTGGCCCCGAGCTCACAAGCCTTCTGCCTTAACTTTCCAAGATGCTAAATCTCTCAGAGCTTGAGAGCTAGTTGAAAGTTGTGCTGACGGGGCCACTGGGGCAGATGGAGGCAGGGATGAGGGACCACCTTTTCTTATCCTGTGAAGCCAGCTTGCAGCCATTGTAGCTGCTCGATGGACAATATTTACAAATGCAAGACTCCTAGGTGCATCTGGATATATAGACAGTGCCTTTTGTGAGCTGGGAAGCCTTGGGCATTTTCAGTCTATACTAGTATTTTGGTGTTACAGGGAGGATCAGGTGTGTTACAGGGAGGATCAGGTGTGTTACAGGGAGGACCAGGTATGATCCTCGTCATTCCTACGTGCCAGTTGCTGCTTTCACACATGTTCATGCATCTCTTCTTCTATGGCCTTTAATATTAAATACAGCAAATTCCATTTCTGTTCATCCCTTTCAGGCTCCATGTGAGCCTTCTACTGTAAAAGCCACCTCTCCTTAAGCAACTCTGTTTTCTAGTCTTTATCCTGCCTTCCTTGGCTCTATGCTCCCAGTCAGTGTTGAGGAATATGCCAGGCTGGATGATCAGGCCGAGACCCTCATCTTGGTGAGGAGTGGCCTGATCGGTTCTTTTTAGAGTGCCCAGCACTGCCTTCTCCCCAACCATGTCCTTTCTGTGGGCCAGAATTCGGATTTAGAGAAGACATTGGCCTTCTTTGCCATTTGTTCTCTGACAAGATCATGGTCACTGAAGGACACCAAGGATGCAATAGCCATTACCCTTCCAGCAAAGTTCTGATGCCCATTATGAGCTAGAGAGGGAACATTTTTTTTATTTGTTTTTACACAGAATGATGCAAACAGCCGCTGTATCACCGTGGCATGCCATTACAATGCTGGTTTTTGTCTTGGTGATTCATTGGCTCACACATAGTCTAAAAGGACCAGGCAGCAGCAACCTGTCACTAAGAAGTCTGAGCTTTTCTCAAATGGATCTTAGACACAATTCACCTGTGCCCCTTTGCCTCCTTGAACAGATATTTCCTATGCCTGACTCACCTCTTTTCTCAATTTAGATGACCAATCCCCCAAACTCTGAGTAGATCATTATAACTATTATCATTTCGAGGCTCTGCAATGGTCTGGGGTTATTATCAACTCTTGATTTATATTAACTAGGTTAGTTATTATAACAAATCTATAAGGTGTGGACAGTAAGCTTCCTTTTACAGATAAGGAAACCAAGTCTTAGAACAGAAAGTCACTTGTTCTGAACCATACAGATAAGATGGAAGGAAGACAGGTTGTGAATGCAGGCAGACCTAGGTAACATACTGCTCTATGCCTCTTGCCTTTGGGAGCATCTTTGAGTCCTTCCTCATCTGGCCACTGTTTCTACAATTCACTCATAAAGTGCATCATGGTGAATAGCTGCCCTTCCTTTCTTCTTGGCATTCATCTTAATGGCCCACCAGTTCATTAGACCCTCTGTTTTTGAGACAGTTCTCATTTTCCCCCAGGTTATCCTTGAACTCATTATCTTCCTACTGCAGGCTTCAGAGTTCTCAGATTAGAGATGTACACCGCCAGGCCTGTACTGTTGGACCCTCTGCAGTCCTACATGACACCTTGCATCCTAAAAACCCTGGACCCCACCCATAATGACTTACATTCCACCTGCAAACATAGAATCTCCTCTGAACACTCTGGGGAATGCCACGGGATGAGAACAAACTGTTGACCACAACCTCCAGCTCCAAATCTCAGAGAGGTACAAATTGTCATCAGGGATGGGTTTTAACTCCTTCAGAGGCTCTAACCCTCAAGTAGACCATACAGTCCACCCATTTCTTACACCACAGGCCATGTATAATTAAAATTCAAAAACAATACTAACTCATAAAATGTGTGTAGAGAACTCAAACAAAGCTTTGATTTTTTTCCTCCAAGATATTACTTTGCTATTTGAAATTTTTCTTTCCAAAAGTGTTCTCTCTTTCTCTCCCTCCCTCCTGTCCCTCCATTCCTGCCCCCACTCCACATATACGACTGCTCTGCTAGAGCTTTACATGAAGCTTCCCTTGTTTATCATGTTTTCCCCTTTGCTGGCCAAGTGTTCTGCCTTATCTACTCTTTGACATTGCCTTTTAGTCTGACTTGTGCCTCCCGAACCCTGTATTCCACCCTGAAGCTCTGCTTGCCCACCAACCGCAAAGAACTGGCAATGAACTGTGTGTCCATCTCTCCTGTGAGCTCAGGCTAGGATGCTCAGGCTAGCAGCAGTGCCCTGTCTGCAGAACCCCAGGCTTCACACATCTTTTCAGCACCCATCTTGTTCCCTCACTGAATCTGAAACTCTAGGGAGTGTGGTCCAGGAATCTGTATTTTAAGAAACCATCCAGCAGACCTTAATGAACTAGGGAGTTTGAAACCTGTGACTGCTACAAGCTGTGCTAAGCAAAAGATCACCTAGAAAAGTTCGGGCTACAACCCAATTCCATGTAAATGGGCACCAAGCTGGTTAAAGGGACCAAGTGATCTTGGGTTGCCTGATGTTTTGATTGAGCATCTTCAGCCATCTCTAGAAAACAGAGCTAGATACTTGGCAGGATTGGTGGCAGGCTGTTAATTTTTGAGCAGTTGAAATGCAGTAGGATAGTCAGACATATCCACAGGTATTTCATCATTTAACCTGAGGCCACCCGTGTGCTGAGTTAATCACCAGCTCCTGTAAAAGTGAGGAATTGGAGGCATAGAGAGGTCAGGAGCAATGGAGAAGTTATACCCACACCTGTCAGAGTTCATTTAACCTAATGCTTAATGCCTGCTGCCTAGGCTAGCACCTCAGAGGTAATGAATGAATGCTTACTATAGGCCAGACATCTTTCCAATAGCGTTACAAAAGTCCAGTCATTCCGTCCATCTATGATTCCATTTTAGGAAGGCCAACATTGAGGTGCGTGAGTTTACTTACTCAAGGTCTCACCACAAATCTGTGTGTGGCTGGGAATCCCAGTCAAGACAGAGGGGTTCTGGCAGCCTCATTTACAAACTGCATTTGTTGTCCCTTTGAAAGCCAAGCACAGATGACATACTGGGAGTAGGGTGGTGTGCCCGCTGGCCTCAGCAGTCCTAGTCAGGTGGGCTGTGTTTGATCCCACTGGCTTTCAGTGCATGGATGAGCTCACATCCTTTACCCCAGTCAACTTCACCTGGCTGTGGATTGCTGCTCCTCTCATTGACTCTTCAGTCCCGCGGGCAGTCACCTCCAGTGTAGGCTGATCCTCTGCTGTTCTCACTCAGTGTCTAGCTGGCGAGTAGTCATGGAGACGTGGACTGGGAGTCACAGGTCGCCATGGCCTGAGGGGATGGAATCCCAGCAGTTGGGTTTCCTGCCTCTACCGGGTTCCTACCTGCCTGGGAGCCTGCACAGTCCCAGGCTGTTGTGCATAGTTGATGCCAGCTTCCTACTCTGACAGGTGGAAATATGAACTGCTAGACAGTTGGACAAGCCCATGTGTCTGCCGGCCTTCATTAGAGTGCCAGAAGTCATGACATGTTCCCAAGTGGCAAGCCTGTGCCATACATATGCTTCATGAGCCAGCACCCTCAGTCAGCAGTTCTCCCATAATTTCTTCAGACTCTTGAGAGGCAAAGCCCCCAAGGGAACACATCCAGGTTTTTTTTTTTTTTTACCACCCCGTGCCAGCACAATGATGTTCTTTTCTGCAGAAGCAGCCTCCTTGTGGCCTGATATTAGAATGGAAACCTGGAGACTCCTTTAGCAACTTGCAATGGCTGCTTGGCTTTTGCTTGTCTAGCTGGGCTCCTGTGCCCAGGCACATCTCTCCCACAGAAAACCTTTCTTGCCAGCCCTTACTATTCCTCAGAACATTCCCTGACTTTACCAAGTGTCCAAGCTTTTTGCACCTTTTGCTGGCCCTATCGTTGGCTGGCCCTGTCCCCTGGCCTGATGAGGTAACTTGTAGCATCTCCAAGTATGTGAGCCTCAGCCTGCGACCTTTAACTCCTCTGAAGGAGGAACCTTGTTGTGTTTCTACTCTTCTTACATTTCACTCCCACACAGTGTCTTTATGCTTGGCTTCTACCTTCACTAAGATCCAGGCTGTGCACCTCACCTCAGTATCTCTGTGCACGTCCTCCCTTCCTCCCTCCCTCTCTCCTCTCCATCTCCTGTTTGCCTCCTAAGGAGGCATGTCTCTCCTCCCCTCCATACTTACTCTGTAATGCCATTAATTACGCCCTTAGTTTCTTATTTTCACCTCTCCCCCTTCCTTGAGTGCTATTTCCTCCTCAGCCTATAAGGATTTTCAGCTCTCCCCTATCCTTCAAAGAGACCCTCCTTTGACCCTGCCTCCCCCTCAGGCTGGGCCTTCTCCTTTCCTTTCCCTTTTCAGTTAGACTCTCAGGCATGGCTGTCTTTCTCTGTGTCTGCTCTAGACCTCCCACTCTCCCCTCAGTCTACTTCAGTATATCCTCCCTCCCACCTCTTGCTGGACAGTGTGCTTTCACAAGTCATCAGTGATCCCCTTTGTCACCAAATGGTGTGACCATCCTCACATCTGTCTCTGCCAACAGTTGCTTTTTGCTTGCTCTTCTCCACCCTGCCTTGGCTTTGGGTTCATGGATCAGTCTCTTGCCTTCTTTACTCCCTCCCAGGGTTCCTTTCCTCTTCTCCTTTACCACACAAGTGCCATCTTTGCTCTATCTGAAGCTATTGGCTATCTTTTTCTCTTTCAAGAGCAATAATGTCCACTCTACTCCACGGCTTCTGGTGTTTTCATTTTCTCTCTAGCCTGCTTCCTTCTTTCTAGCCCCATTTTCTTTGGTTCATTCAACAAATGGCAATTGAACTCTTTGTAATACTCATTGTCCTATACTCTGCAGCAACCACAATAAACTAGACAGTCAACGCGTTTGTCCTAATTACACATCCATTCTGGTGAGGACAATAGAGAAGAAACAAATACGCAAGGAGACGAGGAAGGACTAAGTGGATCACTATTACAGAGACTAATAGGAGAGACCTGTTTTACCTATGATGTTGAGTGAAGGCCTGTTCAGGGAAATGATATTTAAACTAGGAGCTGTAGGCTAACCAAATGTCACCAAAGAAAAGGGGTGAAGAAAGCTGAAGAAAGAAAGCACCTTTCCAACAAAGAGAATAGCCACTGCAAAGGTCTTGTGCTAAGGACTGAAATAGATGCCAGTATAGTGAAGCATGGACAAGAAGGGAATTATACGATCCATAAGATCAGAAGGAAGTAGGTACCACACATCTTGGAAAGAGGCTTGTCTGATTCAAAGCCCCGGGCAGAAACCACAAGTTGGAAGTTACAGAGATGGAGAGTCTGATAGGCATTTTGAAACCCACTCTGGTGATTGCTAGGAGACAAGACTGTAGCAGGGCACAGGAAATAGGGGCAGAGGTCAGGAGGCCCACATAGTTGCTCCCTAGAGAGAAAATGGTGGCCACTGCACAAGCAAGGGAGGCATGGATGGATGGCATCCATTGGAGGAAGAGCAATAGTACCTGATGTTCAACTGAAGATGAGAATGAGAAGGAAAGAGTCTAGAATAGCCCTGGGGCCTTGGTTCCAGCACCTAGTCAGTTATGCTGTTTCCTAAAATGGGAAGCCATGGGGGGAAGGCAGGCTTTAGAGACAGCCCATCTCTCCCTGAAGCATTGAAATCAAGGCATCAAAGTAAATAGTTAGTTAAATTAACCTGGAGATCAATCAGGCCTGGGAAGGCAATGAACACTTGGGGATGCAAGATTCTCAGTGACATTCAAGATCCTGAGACTGCCCAAGCTCACTGAGGGAGAGAACCTAGCACACATGTTTAAGGGGACACAATAGGTGTTGCGGAGTAATGAACTGAGTGGCTGGGAAGGTTGGAGAAAATAGAGTGTGTATTGTCACAGGAGTGCAGAAGGAATTGGACAACTTTGGGGAGGGCTGCTGGGAAGTCATGTGAGCTAGCTTGAAGCATGTAGATGGAGCTAGCTCATATAGAGCACGGGCCCCTAATGGGAGCTGGAGTGGGGGCTAAAGGGCTTAACTTAGGTTAACTCCTTTAATCCTTACACCAATGCAACCAAGGTTACCGCTATTATCAGGCCTACTTTACAGATTTAGACATGGATCTTAAGTGGCTTTTGAGGTTACCCAGTTGGTTCAGAGTAGGGTGAAAGGTCAGTCTTCCTTCAGAAGCTCTGCTCAGGCCACTACCATGGCGAGCTTCTCACAGTAGCTGCTCTTAGAAAGGCATGCTGCATTTGGCAGTCTGGCAGTTGTTGGAGCTCTAGACAGGACTGGTTTTAGTTGAAGGGTGAAGAGTGAAGGCAGAATACAGTGGCTGATTTACAGGAGGCAAGAAGTGGAGACAGTGGAGAAGTCTCCTTGTCAAGGAAAGTAAAGAAACAAGGGTGTAGGTAGAAGGAAATTCACACTGAAAGAAAGACTTGAGAGAAGGATTCTTTGTGTAGCCTGTGCTGGCCTGGATTTGGAAATCCTCCTGCCTCATTCTTCTGAATACTGGGATCATAAACCCGTACCACTCCTCCACCCTACTCCATTCTCTGTCACCTAGTCTTTCTCCTTATCCCCTCCGTATCTTCCTCTCTTCTCTCTTCTTCTCTTCTCTTCTCTTCTCTTCTCTTCTCTTCTCTTCTCTTCTCTTCTCTCCTCTCCTCTCCTCC
>NC_045030.1:99550311-99551569 GCF_008632895.1 Mastomys coucha
TTTTTGCCCATTTTCCTGTCTTCAGAGGGAAGATAGCAAATGTTTTTGCTAATGGAACGAAGTCAACAAAGAGAAGGAGCTATGGGAAAGAGCTGGACAAAATGCATGGCTTTTCTGCTCACACCAAAGAGGGTAAGCACTGACCAAAGACCCATCCCACCCAAAGTTTAACTTGGCAAACCAACATTATTGAAATTGCTTCCAGGGACATGGACAACATATAGGCACAACCCGCACCCCCAAAATATCACCCCCAAGCAATCGTTAATGGCTTTATATGCTCAGAGAGGGGCCAGATCTCAAGTGGCTTGGTGAGCCCTCAGATGTTAGTGGGCCTAGTCTTGTGAGGTGTAGCTGCTATATATATAATCATAGCTACACTGATTTCAAGATGCCCATCACCCTGTCATGCCTGGAGGACAGTTCCATAACAGAGGATGAGATGGGTAGGCTATATATTTGGAAGGTCTCACCAGAAACAGGAGAAAAGCCTAATCTTCCATCAGCATAGGGGCAGGAAAGACTGGTGGGACAGAAGACAGTAGGGTTGCAGAGTTTGCAGGGGAGAATCCCAAGGCACTTGCTGCTTTTTGCTGAGATCAGGTTAACGGCAGCAAGAGGTAGGGTCTGAGGAAGGACCAAATGGCTGAGACTCACATCCCTCCAGCTGGTCCTTGTGTGGCAGACTCCAGAATGCTGCTCATCTCTTCCTTTCCTTCCATTCCCACCTTAGAGGAAATGATGCTCTACAGAGGGTAGAGAGGCTAACCGTGCTCCACAGCCTTAAACGTCCTTACCCCCATCTTCTCCTTGGCCTTGAACAGCTTCCCCAGCCCACTTGAAGCCCCCTCCAAGGCTTTCCAAGTGAGTACTAACTTTCTGTGTCAGGGGAACGTATCACAGTTTTTTGTTTTGGTTTGTTGTTTGTTGTGGCAGGACTATGCATGCCCCTGACTCTAAGCCTTTTTTGGGGGGGAACTCTGTCATATTTATCTCTGTGCCTCCTCCATGCCAATACAGTGCTTGCCATGTTGCCAAATTTCAAGTTTCTTCTCTTTTCTGCTTCCCAGTTTTCACACTTGAACCACACATTGGTGGGACCTGATGGCTTCTAATGCCTCTCTTAGCCTCAGTACTCATTAATGATCTGACTCTTCTCAGACGCTCTTGACATTAGCGCCTGTTGCCTGACCTTCAAAGCCTCAGGATGAAGTGTGTGTGTGTGTGTGTGTGTGTGTGTGTGTGTGTGTGTGTGGTG
>NC_045030.1:99552532-99553425 GCF_008632895.1 Mastomys coucha
CATAAAATAAAATAAAATAAATCTTTAAAAAAAACAGTTTTAAAAAAGAATACTGTAGTCAAGCTCGGAATATACTTACTGCCTTGCTGCCGAATGAACATGCATGCGTTGATCTCTCTTTACTGAACCTGCCCCAACAAGGAGCCTGCTCACTGCCAGCATCTACACTTAGTTGGACCAGCTTTCCTGCCCTGGAATCAGGTTCTGGCCCCAGTCTGGCTTCCTCTTTCCTCACAGCCCTGGTATCTGAGGCCACAACCTGCTTTGTACTCAAACTCCCAAATCACGACATGATAGAATCAAGCAACCTTATCCTAGCGGAGGGGGAGGGCAGAATTCTCTACTGAGGGCTGTACCACATTGGGGCATCCCTGTGCCTATGAGCACTGGCTTCTACGTGCTTGTGTACCAGGGTGGGTGCCTCTGAGTGCTGAAGGCCGGGACAGGAAAGAAGGTTGTGCATTACTGGGTGGGCCAGGTGAGTGTGGAAGAATTCTCTGTCCAGCTGCATATCTTTATTCCTAATGCTTGATTGTTCCTAGCTAGAGAACTGGGCACATAGGAGAGGGGGATCCCTGGGCAGGCAGTGGGGCTCTCTCTTTTTCCTTCTTCTCTAACTGCTGTGGGAGTGGGGGCGGCCACGAGCCTGGGGCTGTCAGGCTGCTCACAGCTGGTCCCGATTTGCGGACAATGGGAACTCAACTCAGCTCCCAGTGCAGCGCAGCCCAGCCCCAGCTCTGTCTGGGACTGCTTGAAGGCTTGCACAGGAATGTGGGGTGGAAAGGGTCCGAGGGCTCACTGCTGTAGAAGATGCTGCAAGAAAGAGCCTTGCTAGAGAAGACAGTGAAGTGTGGGGGAGGCCTGCCAGCTGACCTCACCGAGCTGGAGGGGGT
>NC_045030.1:99554862-99562666 GCF_008632895.1 Mastomys coucha
GGGAAGGGAGCCCAGCAGGGCCGAAGCCCTGAAGCCATCCCACCCCAGCTCTGAGAACTGCACAGAGGTAGCTGCTTAGCCAGGCTGGACCCCTGAGGGGCACTATGCTAGGATGATGGCTGCTCTGAGTGTACTCTATCCTTCTCCAGCCAGTTTTGTTAAGAGGAGCTGGGGGCAAATGTTGGAAACTGAGGTCCCGAGAGCTGATTAGCCAAGGCCTCGAACTACTGAGTTAGCCCAGGCAGAATTTGAATCCTAGCTGAATTGGGCACCGGAAGAAAGCGCAGGTTCTGAGCGGAAGTCTGGGGCCAAACTGGCGGGCCAGGACTGACAGGGCAGAGTGGGCACAGGCTGCCAGGAGGGAGAGCTATGTGTGTTTGTCTGTCTTTTTGTAGGCGTGTGTGCGCCTGCGAGCTTCTGTGTGCGTCTCTCCCGGTGGCTGTTCTGCTTCCTCAGCAAGCCCTTCCCTCCCCCCTTCCACTTCGTTTTTCCTTTCTTCTTCGCCTTATTCCTCATTGTCGTCTTCTTTTTAATGAGACTTAATTAGCATCGAGTTCCTCCTCCCGCTCCCTCTCCGCCCAGTCTCCGCCCCTGCCCTCCCCTCGTTCTCTGCCCTCCCCTCCCTCCTCTTCCCTCCTCCCGAGGTACAGGCCAAGCGATCTGACGAATGCACTTGAGAACAAAGCGCCAGGCTAATTCGGGGCCTGCTCAGGAAGCCGGGGCTGAGCTGAGATAATGGGTCTGAAATAGCCCGGCACAATTATGTTTCCTCAGCCTGTGGCCAGGCGGGTGCAGGCTCAGGCACTAGGGCGGACAACAGGGCGCCTGGCGCAGGGCACCAGATGTGGCTTGCTCACGGTGATGAGGGCCACGCTTCAGCACCCAAAGCCATCCTTTGCTGGCTTTCTTTGGTATTTCTCTCCTTCTGGGAGGCTTCCAGTATCTAGCAGGGAGACTCCAAGGGTCACTGAGGATCACACACTCAACCACAGTCACCAGAGGAGTTAATGGAAAAGCTGAGTCCAGAATCCCAGAAGCCAGGCTGACTGACATCACTTCCTCTTGCTTGGCTTTGCTGTTCCATGGAAGGTATGGAACAGGGTAAGGCCTCTCTAGGAAAACAGCCTTCCAGAATGGCCAGAGAAGGGACAACTGGGGCTGTTCCGGCGTGCCAATCATAACAGGACATTGGCTAGGTGCCCATCAGAGGGATGGCTTAGATGTCACTTAGGTATCCTCTGCATGTGTTTCCTGAATCCCATCCGGAGCTTGATGCCAGACTGAGGACAGATGAGTGAGGAGAAACTGGCCTAGGCGGAACAGGGATCTCCTGTCACAGGGATCTGCCCCTCTCGCCTCTCTACCCTGCCATCGTGACTTCTCCTTGATGACAGACACAGCCTGGAGGCTGACAATGAGAAGAGCCATGCACTTTTAATGCTCCAAGGTAACTGTCAAGGCCTCTGGCCTTCCCACACCCAGAACTGGTGGCCTGTTTGTAAACATGTGTCCATTTTGCTTTACTTTGCATCCACCCAGTAGTCAGGCTCAGTGCCAGGCTAACTTGGAGAAATGGAGAGAGGTGCGGTGTGGTGAGGCTCTGTGATGACAGTTAAGGCCAAAAAGCCCTGCAGGGATGACAGGGATGGGCACCAAGGAACGCTTCTACAAGAAGGTCACATTTGAATTGGCCAGTGGAAGCGGCAAAGGGCTCTTCCGGTGAAAGGGGAACTAGAGGAGGCACCGGGCTATAGTGTGAAAGCACTGAGCTGATGGAACCTTATGTTCTTCCAACGTTGTCTCGAGGGCTGGGCTTGCATACGGACTTGTCCAGACAGGGGTGGACAGTCAGCCCTGAAGGGGTCATTTCCCGATTCCTCCCTATCAGCCCTCAGCTCTAACCATACTGACACAGGTTGAACCTCAGTCCTGGACTGCTGTTCTCCAAACAGAACCCAGGGCTTCCTGCTGGGGTTTCCATTGGTGAACTTCATGTGTCCTCCTGTTGCTTAAGCCTGCTGCCCTCAGCTCTGGCTCCTCTCTCTCACCTCATGGCAATCCCAGAGGTGAATGGACATGTACTCAGAGACAGCCTGTCACAGCAACTTGTATTTCTTTGGTGCCTTCCAACCTCTCGGGCTGTTTGGGGCTTCATATACCATTCTTAATACCATATTACCTTTCTTAAATCAGGGCCTCAGATAAGAAGAGCCCAGTCCAGCATTCTGATCATGGCTTCCGATGATTAATATGTGTCTCCCAGAGCCACTGTGGGAAGTGGTCTATGCTGTGAACTACACAAGGGGTATCTGGCCAAGAATGTGAGTGGGGGCTGGTCGTCAAGCTAGCTTTTCTGCTTCTTAGCCTTGTGCAGGTATAGACTACCTCTGTCTACTGGAGGGAGCCCTCTACTAATGGCACCAAGGCACTGAGTGGGTGAGTGGGGCCTGCCCATCCTCCTCCAGGGCCTGGAGGAAGGTGGGACTTGAAATGAATGATGAACTCTCCAAGGCCCTCCCAACTGAGAAACGTAGGTCTGTGAGCTGCAACACATATCTGGTGAGTGGAGCCAGCTCGGGGACAGAGGCTGTTCCGGGCTGTGCAAAGGGACTGCATGTGAGGATTAGCGAGAGGAAATGAAAATTGGGGATGGCCCTCAGGGGAATTGACTACAGATGATGTCAGAAAGGAGGCTGCCTCCTGGAGAGTAAGGGACCTGAATAGCTGCTGGGGGAGGTAGGCTATCTGCATTGTCCTCGGCAGATTGCTCAGCCCACCTGGCTCTTCGACCCCTAGCCGCCTGCTAACTCTCTTTGTACCCAGGGAGCGGAGGAGGCACATTCTGGGGGTTTCTGAGGGCCTTTCCATGGGAAGGCATGAGAAGGAAGTTCCAAGATGGGCTCTGACTCACAGTATCCCTCTGAGCTTGCAAAAACTCAGCTCAGGGTATAAAGGAGACTGAGACTCTGGAAGATAAAAATGGACAAAGTCCACATTGGAGCCCCATTCCACTCATCTGTAAAGCCCAGGCCTCTCCAGGTCCGGTGAACTTCTAACCAGAAACAGGAGCTCAGGGCCAGGTAGGTGTTACTGGAAATGGCCCAACAACTCAAAGCCTTCTGTGTAGAAGGATCAGTTCTATTTCCAAGACTAAGAAAAGCAAGGCCACACACGGCTAAGAAGTGGCAGAGTGGCCAGTAATAGGGTTAGGGTTAGGGTTAGGGTTAGGGTTAGGGTTAGGGTTAGGGTTGGGAATACAGAAGAAATGGAAGATGTTGAGAGGAGAGGAAGATGTGAGTTATACACAAATGTACATGCATGTGTGGGGAATGCATGAAGTGCCCGTGCCAGCTTGGTAGAGAAAAGGAGACTGGGAGGTGGGGGTGGGAGGGGAGCCAGAAGTAATTGTGGGGTGGGTAGGGAGAGGGGTGGCAAGTATGTGGGCCTAGTGGTATGGCTAGAAGATGGTGCTCCAGAGAAGGTGGTGCTCCAGAGAAGGTGATGCTCCAGAGAAGGTGGTGCTCCAGGGAAGGGAAGGCTCCATTTAGAAAGATTTTTCCCCCTGTGTTAGAAAATAGCCCTTTCTTCTTTCACAGGGAGGCTGGGCTTTCTCTCCAAGGCTCTGCCCTTGCCTGTTCCACTATGGGGACTCTGCCTTCTCATAGGTCCCCAGCTGGAGCCCCCAGCCCCACTCCCTAATTCCGGCGGAGCAGGCAGCGTGCCCGCATGCCCAATTGATTCTCCCAGCACACACAGGTAATTCATCTCAGCTTCCTTTCCAGACCCCGACCCCAGATGTGCAGCCGTCCCAGCAGCCAGAGGCCAGCTCACCCCACCCAGATCGCTGGCCAGCTGCAGCCCTCTGTTTCCCAGGGAAGAGAACTAATAAAGGACAGTCTCAGAGCCATAGCCTCTCCAGTTCAGTCTTGCCACAGCCGCCCCATAAAACTGAGGGGAGAGATATAAAGGAAACAAGTGTGAGTGAAGATGGAGTTTCCATCCGAGGAGGGGAGCGGAGATGTGAGGCCTGCAGACAGCACGCAAGAGTGATTGGCCTCTGGGGCCCAGAAAAGGCAAAATATCCCCATTTGCAGCCACTTAGGTCCTTGTGGTAACTTCTCTAGGAGGGACAGGATACAATGGGTAGGAAACAGGGTGGTGAATATGGTGGTTAGGAGCAAGGGTAGGAAGATTGTGAATTTAGGGATAACTTAGGTTACAATGCCAGACTCCCATTTTAACAAAACAAGAAGAGGAGGAGGAGGAAAGGAAGGGATGGAGGGAAGGAGGAAGCAGTGAAGCTGGGGCCAGGTGTGGTAGTGTACACTTTTAATCCCAGCATTCAGGAAGCAGAGACAGGCAGATGTCAGTGAGTATGAGCCTGACCTAGTCCACGTACTGAGTTTCAGGCTCCCTGGGGCTACATGGTGAGACACTGTCTAAAACTGAAAGAAAGAAAGAGAGGGGGGAGGGGAGGGAGGGAGGAAGGGAAACAAGCTGGGTATGATGACTGATACTTGTAACCACAGAACTTAAGAGGCTAAAGTAGGAAGATCACCACCACAAGTTCAAGGCTAGCCTGGGCTACATACCAGGGCCAGGGCTATGCAGCAAAATCCTGTCTCAAAAATAAAGCAAGTCATAAAAAAAAGCCGTATATGGTGGTTCACACCTGTAATCCCAGCACTTTGGAGGCAGGATTCATAGATCAGCTTGCCACAAGTTCAAGGCCAGCTTGGACAGGTGTAGACCAGCCTCAGGTACATAGTGAGACCTTGTCTCATATAAAAGAGGAAGAGAAGGAGAAGGGCGGGAGGAGGAAGGAGGAAGAAGAAAAGTAGTGGGGAGGGGGAGTAGAGAGTGCCAAATAGATCAAGATGATGGACTTGGTGTGGGCACTTGAGGTTGGGCAAGCTCGGGGGGCACCCTTTCTGCCTTTCTTGATTCCTCGAAAGCCAGAAGGTGAACCAGAGTCTGGCACTGAGCCTAGTTTAGCTATCACCCTGCTGAGTGGTCTTGCTCCAGCTCTCTACTCTTCTCTTGTGCCTCATTTCCTCTGCTCTGCAATAGGCTCCAAGTAGTCTGGCCACCAGCCTGCTGCTGTATGACCAGGGATCAGTGTGTGCTGTGGATAGGACTCTCTGGGAAATACACGGGAAGCTCTCTTGTTCATTACCCATTAGGTCTGGCAGAACCCTCAGGAGAAGCCTGGGTTCTCCAAGGTATGTGCCTGGGGTGAGCATGAAGTCTGAGTTCTTCGTGTGTTTGCCCTTGTCTATTCTGCCCAGGAAAGAGGTAAGCAACTGTTAGGTCAGAACACTTTCTTCCTATCCCTGGTGGATAGAGCCCTGAGCAAAAAGCAGCCATGCCTGTCCTCCTGGCACTGACATGTACCAGAGAAGAAAAGGAGCTCCCTGCCAGAAATCAGGGCCTAGATGACAACAGGAAAGTGAGGCTCTACTCCCAGGTCCTGATCTCTGAGGGAATTCCAAAGCCCTTCTCCTACGAAGCCCCTGGGGCCAGCACTAGGGTGGTTACAGCTGGGCACAGAATTGAAGAAGAGCATACAGTAACCAATCCCTGCATCTGGGTCCTGAGGAGAAGCCTGTCTTCCCCCTGGCCTGATTGTTTGGAATAGAGATTCTGCCCTGTCCACATAGCCTGTACTGGCCTTGATGGGGGCACCACAGCCAATCTCAACCTTGCCTCACACAGGCTACCTGATCCGTGTGAGCCTCTTTTGCCAAAGGCATGTAGGAAGGAGGGGTGTGAATCAGGGGCCAGGTGGGCCAAGAGAAACCTCCTGTCTGCCATGAGCTTCCCAGTGACATCAGTGGGCATGGGATTGGTCACCATTTGCGTGGACTGACTGGGAGAAAGTACTCTGGAGAAAGGCAAGCTGTCTGCATTTCCCACACTCGTCCTCACAGTGACTCCTTGGTAGGTATCAGATACTTAGCTCCTGCAGGGCAATGGTGGTGCACACCTTTAATCCCAGCACTTGGGAGGCAGAGGCAGGTGGATTTCTGAGTTCGAGGCCATCCTGGTCTACAGAGTGAGTTCCAGGACAGCCAGGGCTACACAGAGAAATCCTGTCTGGAAAAACCAAAACCAAAACCAAAAACAACAAAACAAAACAAAACAAAAAGATACTGAGCTCCTACACTAGGGTGCTGTGGAGGGAACAGTCCAGAGCAGTTGGCCTGAGCCTCCTTCTTTGAGTCATCATTAAACCTCCCAGGACAATCAGAGGGAAAGAGAACTCAATGAAAGTACAAGATCCAGAAGGCTGAGAACCAGGAAGGCCCAGCTATGGGCAGAGACAGAGAGTGTGAGAGCTACAAGGAGTAAGGAAAGACATAGGAAAGAAGAAGCAGGCCAGGCTCTGCAGGCAGAATTCAGCAGGGTGGACCTCAGGCAGCTAGGAGGGTCAGAATGAGCACTCCTAAAGTTCTTGATGTCCTTAGCCAAAAAGAGTCCCTGGGACTTTTCCTAGTCATCAGAGATAGTGGCTTGAGAAAGTAAGCCCTCAGGAGTTTGTCCCCAACAAGGCAGACTGTTGAGTGACCAGGCAGACCTTGCCCAGGAGCTACTCTCTCTCTCTCTCTCTCTCTCTCTCTCTCTCTCTCTCTCTCTCTCTCTCTCTCTTTCTCTCTCACCAGTTCCATGCTAGGACTAAGGGTCTGACCTATACAACATTCCCATTTTCTAGGTTGAGAAACTGAGGCCACAAAAAGATGCTTTTCTTTCTCTTAAGTGGAGAGGTAGAAGTGGTTCTCATGGAACTGAGGCTGGCAGGACCCTACATATCCTGGCTCTGTCTTCCCCATTTAATTTCCCACTCCTTTGAAGGGCCAAAAGAAATCTCTCTCTAGGATAAAAAACTCAGGTGACAGCAGATGCTGGAGAGGTTGTGGGGAAACAGGAACACTCCTCCATTGCTGGTGGGATTGCAAGCTGGTACAACCACTCTGGAAATCAGACTGACGGTTCCTCTGGAAATTGGACATAGTTCTACCGGAGGACCCAGCTATACCACTCCTGGGCATATACCCAGAAGATACTCCAACATGTAATAAGGGCACATTCTCCACCATGTTCATAGCAGCCTTATTTATAATAGCCAGAACCTGGAAACAACCCAGATGTCCTTCAACAGAGGAATGGATACAGAAATTGTGGTACATCTACACAATGGAATACTACTCAGCTATTAAAAACAATGAATTTATGAAATTCTTAGGGAAATGGATGGATCTGGAAAATATCATCCTGAGTGAGGTAACCCAATCATAAAAGAACACATGTGGTATGCACTCTCTGATAAGTGGATATTAGCCCAGAAGATTGGAATACACAAAGTACAATCCACAAACACAAGAAACTCAAGAAAAAGAAAGACCAAAGTGTGGATACTTCTATCCTTCTTAAAAGGAGGAACAAAATACCCATGGAAGGATTTTCAGAGACTAACTATGGAGCAGAGACTAAAGGAAGGACAAGCCAGCCTGATATAGCTGTCTCTTAAGAGGCTCTGCCAGTACCCGACTAATACAGAAGTATAGGCTCACAGCCATCCATTGAACTGAGCACAGGGTCCCCAATGAAGGAGCTAGAGAAAGGACCCAAGGAGCTGAAGGGCTTGCAGCCCCTTAGGACGAACAACAATATGAACTAACTAGTACCCTCAGAGCTCCCAGGGACTCAACCATCAACCAAAGAATACACATGGGGGGACTCATGGCTCCAGCAGCATATGTACAGCAGAGGATGGCCTAGTCAGTCATCAAGGGCAGGAGAGGCC
>NC_045030.1:99562904-99573250 GCF_008632895.1 Mastomys coucha
TGTTTAGTACTCTTGGATACCAAGTAGCAGGGTTTAGGGACCTCTCAGACCAATAAAAGTCTGTTCTTGTCATTTTGAAGTTGGAAGAAAAAAGAAGAAATCTCTCTCAGCTGGCTCCATCACAAACACAAAGCCACATGGATTCTGTAGCCATCTCTTAGATGAGGGATTTGCTACTCCAGGGTCTGGAGGCAAGTGGCGGGCTTGTCCCCAGCCACGGAGTAGATAGGAGGCACAGCAGATGGAATTTCTGTTGCTCTCTGAAGCTACTACTTCTGGTTGGATTTCTCACTCCTCTCTTCTCTTCTCCTTGGATTTTGAGGGGAAGAAGGGAGGTGATGAGCATGCTACTTACTCTCTGTAGAAAATTAGGAAAGTATTACCAAGAAAATTGACTCTACCTTGTCACAAATTGGAGAAATACTGGTAATTTCTTGTAGAATCTCTTCTCAGCTCCCACTCATCTCTGTCTCTCTCTCTGTCTCTGTCTGTCTCTGTCTCTCTTTCTCTCTGTCTTTGTTTCTCCATTCACACATACTCCTGTCTTAGAGATGAGATTGTAGTGTTCATTCCATTGTTGTTTCAAATTGTGACAAAAAAGAAAACACTTAGCACGGAATATATTTCTATAAGAACATTTAAGCTCTCTAGAACACCACTGCTAATTGAGAGAGCAATGTGGTTCGTCAGGTCTCTAGAAGTTCCCATCATGTGTAACTGAAACTCTAGAGCCATCGCACAGTAAGTCTGTCTCCACCACTCACTCTCCAGACCTTGCACTTGGCTCTCTGCTTCTGTGCATCCGACTTTCAGCCACTTCGGTTAACTGGGCCTGCAGATTTTGTCCTCAGCCTGTCAGTTCACATAGCAGAGTGAACTCAAGGTCCATCCATATTGTACCCTCTGACAGGCTCTCCCTCTCTTTCAAAACCAATATCCTCTTCACTCTGTCTGCACACCTTTTCCTAGCCACTGGTCCATGCTTGGTACCCAGCTTTCAGCTGTTGTGCTACTGCGCAGTGCACATGGTTTTAGGTCTGTCTCTTTGAGATCCCCACCACAATTCCTTTGGTTACTTACTTAGAAGTGAGATGATAGGATTATCTGGTGGTGTTACATTAGTGGGGATCCTCCCTACTAATTGGTTATGCTATTGATTTTGCCCCAACAGTGGAGAGGGGCTGGCTCTCTTTTCTTCATCTTTCCCATTTCTTGCTATCTTCAGAGATATGAGCTGACATCCCATAGTGGTTCTGACTTGCCATCACCTGCTGAAGAGTGGCATTGGGTACCTTCTCCCTCACCTGTAGACCATCTGTGTGTCTTGTGCCTAGTCTGTTTTGTGCCCTGAATTTTCCATGTGTCCTTATGCTATAAGCATTCCTCCATTCAGTATGCTTTTCTTTCCCTTCACCTTGACGACAGGAATCTGAACTTTGAGAGTCTCAAACCCTGCCAGGTCCAGTTGGGGCTTAGCATAGTAGCAGTGTATAAGCAGCAGGTGGCAGGGGGTGAAGAGCAACTTAGGGTAGACCCTGGATCAGAGAAGCTCAGAGAAGAGACTTTGGTAGAAGATGGTCTTAGTTTCAAATTGAGAGTTTTGCTATATCCAGGCTGCCAGGCATTGGGAAGTCCATTTCATTCTGAGCCCTAGCTTAGATAGGGTTACCATTGCTGTGATAAAACACCATGACCAAAGCAGCCTGAGGAGAGAAGGGACTATTTGGCTCGCATTTCTCCATCACAATTTATTATCCAAAGCATGTAGAGAAGGAACTCAAACGAGGCAGGAACCTGGAGGCAGGAGCTGAAGCAGAGTCTATGGAATATGCTGCTTACTACCTTGTTCCTCATGGCTTTATCAGCCTGCTTTCTTATAGAACCAGGACCACCAGTGGCCTGGGCCCTCCCACATCAATTGCTAATTAAGAAAATGCCCTGCAGTCTTGCCTACAGCTAGACTTTATAGAGGCATTTTCTCATTTGAGGTTCCCTCCTCTCTGATGACACTAGCTCCTTTCAAGTTGACATAAAACTAGCTAGCTTGCTTCCCATCTAGAAAGTGGAGATAATGGGAAAATCTATTTCACCGTTTCAACACCCCTTTGTGTGGTCTTACTCAGCTAATGCATGCCAGGACTTGACCACAAGGAGTCCCCTGTGAATGCCTGAGCAAGCGTCTTGCAGCAGTGTAAAGGGGGTACAAAATCCTCCTCTCTCCCTGGTCTCAGTCTCTTCTGAATTATTGAGTATTGTAGTAGATGGCATTTTTCAGTTTGGATTTTCCCAGATCTTAAGGAATAAAGATTTTGGAAAGAAGGTATGTGTGATGGATGGAACATTTTTATACATCTCCCAAATCCCAGTGTAGAAACCTGAATTCCCAGTGTGATGGCATTAGGAGGTGGGGCCTTTAGAAGGTGTAAACTTGATTGACTTGAGAAGTACTTAGGGGGTTAGTAAAGCACACAATTAACTAAGGAAGGAAGGCCAACCCTGGACATTAGTGCTGCCATTCCTTGGGTGGAGGTCCAGGTGGGACACAAGGAGAAGGAGAGTAATGTCTCCCTGCTCCCCCCCCCCCAGCATGGGCATGCTCTGTCTTTGCTTTCCGTCTTCAGGTATGTGAACTGCCTTGCTTTGCAATGCCTTCTTTGCCACAGTCAACTGAAACTTCTAGACCCATGAGCCAAAACAAATCCTATCCCTTTCTTAAATTGCCTCCTCTGGTGTTTTGTCACAGCAATAAAAAGTCTGACTAACTCAGAAAACTTGGGACTGGTTTGTGGGAGGGATTTGGAGAAAGAGCTACAACGCTATCAGCAGAATTAAATGGGTGATTCTGGGAGAAGTTCAGAAGAGTGGAATGTTGATGAGGCCTACACTGTAAAGAGTGAGTGCCTTAGTCTTCAAATGAGAGCAAGGACGCTGTCAGGAATTCAATTAGCAGCCATGCCTGTTACATGTTGGTAAGGCACTTGTGTACATTTTGTCCTTGTCCTGATTCCTTGCATAGTTTTGGTTTCAAGCCCAGATTTCTTGCCATTTCCAGGCTGCCAGGCTTCGAACAGTCCACTTAACTCTGGGACCCGACTTTCTATCTAGAAAATGAAGGCAACGGAGAAATACTTGAATTTAAAGGTAATGAACTCATTAATATAGTGGAGGAAATATTAAGTCAGCCCAGCACCCAGACTGTGGAGTGGCAACTGCTAGCTGCTTTTATCTATCTGGGTTTACAGTTATAATCAGAAGCAAAAAGCAAAGAAGAAAGATGGGAAAGTGTACAGTGTGGTCAGAAAAAAAATCCTGCGGAGTTGAAGTTAAGGAAAGTTTTGAGTCTTGAAGGAATTTCAGGAACTGGCCTGACCTACCCATCATAGACTTAAGAGTATAAAAAGGCAAACACATTTAAAGGACTTTTTAGGGAAGAGAGTTTAAGGCTCTCTGTTATCCCTGGGCCTCTTAGGAGTTTGCTGAGCTTAGCCATTCAGGTTCTCAGAGACCACTGTAGCTGTTGTCCTAAGGGGCCACCTACTTTTCACACTGGTTACAGACCCTGACATCACCTATACGTTGCTAGGTTTGCAGACATATAAAATGTAAGAGACATGGGGATCATGGAGGCTTGCACCCAGGTTTTAGGGACAAGCCTGGTAGGCCAAGTAGTGCTTAACAGGGTCAGGATTTTTGCAGGCAGCTCCTGAGAAGGTGGAGTGTGAAGCTGTTCATGTGAAGCTGAAAATGCTATAGATAGCCCAGGCGGGGATAGCTATACAGTGCTATACAGCCTGTATTCCCATGGAGATGCTGGGAATGTGGAATGTTTGCTGAGGATAGAGCTGCAGGTAACAGTGGAGCCAGCTCAACAGAGAGCCCATTTGGGCTGAAGATAGCAAGGCTGGAGGATTGGGATGCTCGGGTTTCTGAAGCCCACATCTGGCTACTGTGGTGTGTCTCAGATGCTGTTCATGTAGCTACAGAATTTAATGTTTGCCTTGCCAATTTCAGGCTTACTTTAGTCTAATCTTGTCTTTCTATTCCCCTATTCTCTTTTTTGGAATGAGAGTGTTTACTCTATGCCACTGTATCTTGGAAATAGGAAACTTATTTTTAAAATCATATAAGTGCTCACAGCTAAATGTTTGCCTTGGGATACTTTGAACTTTTGAGAAATGGTAGAGCTGTT
The DNA here is from genome assembly GCF_008632895.1 of Mastomys coucha. Taxonomy (NCBI): domain Eukaryota; kingdom Metazoa; phylum Chordata; class Mammalia; order Rodentia; family Muridae; genus Mastomys; species Mastomys coucha. The sequence continues at coordinate 99,567,094 of NC_045030.1, forward strand.
AAGACCATGTAGCTCCTTGGAGAGGGACTAAATACATTTTGCATTGTGAGAGAGCAATGAGCCTTTTGGGGACTAGGGATAGAGTGCTACTGTTTAAGGAGATGTGTCACATTGACTTAGGTTGGACTTACGGTAGTTAATCTTAATTGTTAACTTGACTGAATTATGGAGAGCCTAACAGTTTTAATGTAAAAATTTTGTTTAATATATATGTATATATATACATATATATATGTATATATATACACAAAGGTGTGTGTGTGTGTGTGTGTGTGTGTGTGTGTGTGTATCTTAACCTTATTGCTGAAGACCTAACACACTTTGGTTCCAGGACCAATTTAGCTGGAACTAAATTGAAAACTTCTCTGTTGGCTAGCTTTCATATTAAAAGGTGTTATGCAGGCTATAGGTGGAGAAAAGCTATGTATGGTATTACACAGTGGTAAACAATGCATGCCATGATGCCAACCAACTGGTATAATATAGGCCTAAAGGTTATGGGGATAACTGCTTTTGGATTGGATTTGCTGCCTGTTCCATAGGAGGGAGTTTATGCCTGATAGCATAAAGCTGGTCAAATCCCATGGCTCAGAAGCCATAGGCCCACAGGTGAGGTGGGCAGCAACTGCTGTTGTATTGCCAAGTGGACATGTTGCCAAACTGCCTTAGAAAAATTTGTCTATACTTACAGATTAGTACTGCACTCAACATTAGCCAAAGAAGCGACTCTGTAGTAGGCAGCAGTTAAGGGACTTATAATTGAGAATAAATAACTATCAAGTACTAGGCTGTATGTAACATGTTGTTATCAAAGCCCTGGAAGCTCAAGAAAAATTATGGGAGACAGGGCAGAAAGAATGTGGGAGCGGAAGATGAAAGGCAAGCTGGGAAATGCAGTCTTCTTGATGTGGCACTGCACTCAGCTGCACAAGACCTGCACAAGATCGAGCCAACCAGCTCATCCAACATTCTACCAAGCAGCATTAATCAAATTCAGTGGGTGACAAACAACAAAAACAAACAACAAAAGCCAAAAAAAAAAGGACAGAAGCAACAACAAAGTGGAGAGGATAGGAAGGGGAGATGCATGTCATGGGTCCCTAGGGGACTAGGGAGGATTTTGAGGTACATGTTTTCAAGGTACATTGCTTACCTGTATAAATTGTCGAAGAACAAGTACAGACTATTTCACTAACAGAGAAAAGGGTCCGTAGAGCTTGCTGTTCACCACACAAAGAGAGGAAAAGGAGCACTACAAACCAAGAAGCAGGTTCTGTGATCGTGGACTTTCCCAGCTGGCCAGCCAGAGCTGTGGGGAGCTAGTGTGTGTGCTGTTGGAGCCCTCAGATTCTGGAGCTCTTTGCTAGAAGCCCCCATGGACTAAGGTAGCAGGCATTTGACAGATCTCTTCTTTTGACCTCCCTTCTTTGTGCTAGCAAAAGTTTCCCTTTAGGGCACATAGTTCCCCGGGCTGGGGGAGTCACATATGACCTCCTTCTGCTCTAGGCTGACCTGCACTGATACAGAGAATCCTATACTAGGCTAGGCCTAGGACACACCCATCAACACTCTGGGGTAATTCTCTGTATCAACACTGATACAGACAATCCTGTACTAGGACAGGCCTAGGACACACCCATCAACATTTCCTTCTGGCACTTGTTGGGAGAGTCACAGGGAGAAGGAGTTGTAAGTTGGGGTTGAGCAAAATTGGGCTCAACCTGCTCAGAACCAGCTACCCACTTTATAAAGACAGAGAAAACATCTAATAATGTAGGATTCCTGCTACCTCTATGTTCATGTTGTATAGATGGCAAGCCTGAGCTCACAGAAAGACTTACTTACTTAAGGCGATATACAGTTGACTAGTAAGCCAGGGCCAGTGCCTCCATGAATTAGGGTCATAATCCTTGGCCCCACCTTCCAGGAGATATTTTCTATTGTAATCCTACACACTAAGATCAGTCTTGAAGATGGATTTTCCTCTGCCCAGCAGAAGGACTTTAATAGGAGGGCCTTTGGAAAAATGGTGAACCCAACCCCTTCCACTTTCCAAGTGGACACAGAGGTCAGGAAGAAAGAAAAGCACAGAGTGTATGAGCCATCCCTTTCCCAGCCCCAGGAAGGATATGAAGATGCTACTGCTCTAGCCTTGCTGGAGAAGCACAGAGCCTGAAGACAGATGGGGTGCAAGAGAGACAGGAATGTGGGCTTACTGGTCAGGTCCTAAGCATGCAGAAGCTCCGTGTGTCGGGGCAGAAAGCCATCATAACAGACTCAACTGCAGGTCAGAAGGTGATTTGTCAGTATACAGAACCATGGCCTAGAAGGAGCACAGTGCCAAAGTGTTGCTAGTTATACCACCACCCTACTATTGTAGTCCTGGCTCAAGGTCCCATCAAGAAGTGTGGGTTTGCCTGATTGCCTCCCCCTGCCCACATGTCAGCCTTCTAGGAACTTTGTTTCCAGTTTATTTTCTTTTTTAAAAAATTACATTAATTCAGTGTGTGTGTGTGTGCATGTGTGTGTGTGTGTGTACAAGTGCATATACAGGTGCTCATGTGCTATGATGTGTATGGTGTACATGTGGAAGTCAGAGGACACGTTTTGAGTGTCAATCTTCTCCACCAAGTGGGTCCTAGGGATCAGACTCTGGTTGGGAGGCCTGATGGCAGGCTCTTTTTACCTGCTGAGCCATCTCATCAGTTTAAGATCCCAGTTTCTTTAGTTTCTTTCCACCCCCTCCATACTGCCTTTCTGTACAAGTTGTCTGAGTCTGGGTAGGGTTGTAGAGTGGTGACCGCTGGGGCATAGGGGTGGGGGAGGGGCTGACAAGGGCAAAACAGCTGGCAGAGCCATGGCCCAGAACCCTGACAGCTAGGGCCATCTGCATGTAGATACTAAGATAGCTCGGCCTCCAGGAGTGGTGGTGGGCATGGAGTCCTTTTTCTTCACAGCCTCTAGTCACATGGAAGATAGACCACTGTCCTTAGGTCACTTGATGCTCTAGGACAGGACATGTCTGTTTATGTGCTGCCTAGTTCTGCCCCCTCCTGATTCAAAGTCAGGGAGTGGTGGAACCTGCTGACCGTAGCAGCTTGCCCTGGCAGTGAGGAACCCACAGCCCCCTAGGTTCATATGCCCATCCCATCTTGTTTTGTTTGAGGTACTAAGAGCGGAGTCCTGGGCTTTGAGCAGGCTGGGCAAGTCCTCTAGCATCAAGCCACACCCTTCCAGCTTGCCCTTCTCTCTATAATATGAGAGGCTGAGAAGACTACAGCTGATTGACTGAGTACATATTACGTGCCAGACAGTTGACTAGGTCCTTCTTTCTGCTTTTATTATTGCGACTCCACAAGGCAAGTGGGATCACCCCTCTTGCAGGTGAGTATAGATCATAGTCCAGAGAGAGTGGCCACCTATGGCCAGGTCCCTGGAGCCCACAGCTGTCCAGAGCCCCACGTGCCACTGGCTTTTCTAAGCTCTCAGACCTAGCATGCTACATGAGGTAGAGGGGACTAGGAGGGGCAGGCTGGAGGATCCCACAAGCTGCCCCTGCGCCAGGCCCCAGAAAACTCCATGCTTGGCCACCAGCCAGGGGGTGTGGCTCTGGAGAGACTCCTTGGATAGAGAAATTCATTAGCCTATGTGAAGTCTCAAACCGATTAGTGATTTATACTCGGCTCACACGGCAGGTGGTTTAGGGTTATTATCTGACTTAACCCAAAGGCCACCCTGGCCTGGCCCTCCCTCCTTTTCCCCTTCCTCTTTCTGTCTTCCACACTCAGCCCTGCTTAGCCAGCTTGCTCCTAGACCTTTCCTCTAATCCCCACAGCCTGGGCCATTTCTCAGGAGGGAACTGGCAGGGCTGGCAGCCCTGGGGAATGGAGGTGGCGGGGCACTGTGATTACCTCCTAAACCACAGGATCATTCTAAAATCCAAGCTTTGTTCCATTTAAGGGACCAAAGAGGGCTTCATTTCCACATTGGGGCAGGATAAAAGGAAAAAAGAGTGAGGGACCACAGCAGGAGGCATAGAGGACTGATATAAAGAAGAACTTCCAATATGAGCAAGCTTGGGGTCCTGGGCTGGGATAAACACAGCTCAGCTGTGGGAAAGGGGTTGGGTTGGGTTGAAATGACACAGGCTGGGCCTGCAGCCAGTGGGAACGTCCCCATAGAAGATGACACTTAGAAGTGTTAGTGAACCCTCACGACTCTTAAAGAAGACAGGGATGGGGGGGGCGGGAAACACAGAATTCCCTTTAAAGTGATCTGGAGCTTTCCCAAGGGAAGTCCATTTCTCTGCCTGTTGGGGGAGGGCCCAGTTCTGCCTACCTCAGCTAGGTTCTACCTCTGAGTGGCTTCTGGACAGAGGCCATGGCAGCTATGAGCCCACATCAAGTCAGCTGGGCTCATGTTCTTGACTTTCATTAGCAGGAAATTGGCTGAGTGGCTATTGTCCTAATCCTGGGAGCCCTGTCCCCCCACATGCTAGGTTCTGGGCCTAGGGATATTGGTGGCAATGTCACCCAGCCCCACACTTATGCTACTGTACTTCTCAATTCCCCCATGGGGCATTTAGTTCTCAGTCTTCAGGAAACTCCAGAGTCCACCTGGCTTCCTGCCTCGGTAGCAAGTTCCAGCTTCAGGAAGTCCTTCTTGGTATGTGGCTTTGAATCTTTTGGCCATAACCAGATTATTTTTCCCCCCAGTCTATCCAAATGGTGAGGGGGAAGGTTTCTCGTGTATGATATCATCAAGAGTGGAGTACAGATGCATTTGTAGCACAGGCTAGACTAGATCGTAAAGAGTCTCAGAAACTTCTGGAGTGGGAGCCCAGGCAGCTGACCTGGATGTTCTTGGGGTCACTGACCCAGAGCCATGGAAGGAAGCACCGAAGGTAATGTGAAAAGGTGCAGTATAGCTTGCCTGTTCATAGCTAGTGACTGCGAATAGGGCTTATCCTTAGATCCCGGGCCACTTGCTTCCTGACCTAGCATGCTAACACTCACAGTTTCTCCAGCTACCAGCAGCCCTGCCTGTTATTCAGCCAAAGAGCTGAGTGTCCATCCAAAGCTAGGCCCTGCTGGAGGAAGGGGGTGGGGGGAGGGTTGCTGATAGGAATGTGACTGACATGGTTAGGGCCTACCCTTCAGAGAGGCTCCAGGCCCAGCAGCCCTTTCCAGGCCTTGTCTCCTCCCCCACTTGGGCCAGAGCTGAGGGATGAGGTGCTTCCAAGGCAGCTGGATTGGGTAATTAAAATCTCTCTTCTACCCCTGGTGGATGACCTCCGAGGTTCGTTCCAGCCTTATGATTCTATGATTCCAGCTGGGGGTATCCAATTAACCCTTGTCATGCTCGGCTGGTCTTTGTGGGCTGTAGAGTGGGAAGGAGCTGGGACTGGGAGGTCTCAGGGAAGGCCCATTCTCAGCACATATCAAGATACTCTCTCCCCTCCCTCCCTTCTCTGCCTTCCCACCATGCCAGGGTAGTGGCCCCAGAATTTCAATGCCAGCATAAAAAGACACTTATAGGTCAATGAGCCTTTGGGTACTGCCTATTTTAGTCCATGTAATAGTGAGTGACAGGTCATCATTGGATCTGATAGTGTCGCTTCTATCGGGGGTCATGGTGTCCAGGCCCAGGAAGGCCTTGAAAGTCTCTGTCTCTTTCTCCTTTTCTATTTTTATTTTTCTGTGTATGTCTTTCTATGTGTCTCTGTCTCTATCGCTGTGTGTCTCTTGATGTCTCTGTTCTGTCTCCCCCTCCCCCCTCCCTGTGTGTGTGTGTGTGTGTGTGTGTGTGTGTGTGCGTGTGTACAGGATGTTGCCTCAGAAACAAAATGGAAGTGACAGTGGATCACCAACAGAGAAAGGCAACATAAGTCTGGGCATCTTGAACCATGTGTTCTCAGGGACCCAGTGCCAGAGCAAGGCAGTCTCCTCCTGGTGGCTCTGGGAGGGCGTGACATTTGGATGAGGTTTGGACTCCAGTCAGAATGGTGGTGGAGCTACACATGTGGCCATTGTCAGAGCCCACGTGGGCCTTAGAGACTGCCATAAACAGTCACCTTATGGGCCACTTAAAACCTCCAAAGTGTTTTCTTTGGCTCGCACGGTGCCTACATGATGAAGAAATTAGCTCTCATCATTTA
>NC_045030.1:99573858-99582292 GCF_008632895.1 Mastomys coucha
GTCCCCAAGCTCTGCCTCAGGCACAAGCCCCTCTGCCATCACTGTCCCTCTCCGCTCTCTCTGCGGGCTTTGGGCTTTGTCTGGCGCCTCGGGTCAAGGCCCTTGCGGTGCTGTGAGTTGGGCTCTGCCGCGCGGGCACCCGCATGCTCAACAAGAAGGGCCTCAAGGGCCCGGCGGTTGCTGCGGCGCGCCCGGGTCTTTCTATGAGGGCCAGCGCTCCCCGCCGGCGCCCCGCAGCCAGCCGGGCCTCCGGGGTTGCGTGTCCATCGGTGTCGCCGCGGCAGGCCTCGGCCTTGGGCTGCGCAGCAGCGAGCTGGCGGGCGGCAGGGTAAACACGGCCCGCAGCGGGGCGCGCGGAATTCTGCTGACGGCGCTCTCCTCAGGCCTGGGCGGGGCGGCGCAAGCCCGCGGCGGAGGCCCTAAGGCCAGGGTAGTGTCCCCTCCGTGCCCGCGACCCCCAGCCGACTGTGGCGCCTCCCCAGCCGTGAAAGACTCAGGGCGGGGCAGCTGCTGGCGGCTGAGCTCTCAGCAGCGACCCCCTACCCCCACCAGGGACCCTCGGACTCCCCACGCGGAGCTTCTCTTCAGCTGACAGCCCAGAGCCAGCTCCAAGGGGTCCAGGTCCCTGTCTCCTGTCTCTGCCTGAAAGTCCAGAACCGAGGCTGGGAGGAAGGGACACAGCTCGAGAGTCCTGGAAGCCAAGTGCTGCATGGTCAGAACCCCTCTGCTCCCATAGATAACACACCATCTCTAGCAAGTCTCCATTCCCCTGTCACCTAGTGTGAGCCTTTGTCCAGTTGTGGGGCAGATTTCTCAGTGAAATTGAATGCTAAGGTTAGGGTGTGGTGGGTCAGAGAGGTACAGGGTGGCATGGCATGAAGTTCCTAGACAGAGGGAGGAGGCATACTTTTGAGTGGATGATGTGGGTACAACCTCAGAAAGGATGTCATGGATCCATTGATAAAATGACTGGACTGGAGAAAACCTGAAATGTCAGGAGAAGCTGTGGATTCAGATGTAGAAGAAGGGGCCACACATGGTGTTAAGTGGCACGAGGCTGGGGAGGGGGCTTTCCTCCTATGGAAGAGTCTGGGGCAGGTATGTAGGACCAGTTTTTGAGCTAGTAGGACAGAAGGCTATTCATTCAATCAAGATTCCAGGGAATCTTCAGAGGAGATGGCCCCTGGGAACAGATGTCCAGTGAACACCTCTTACCTGTTCCCTACTCATCCCAGGTAAACCAGGAAGTTAGGTTACACAATCGACCCTTATTCCATTGCTCCCAGGGACTATATGCTTATTGGCTCATTCAACCTCACAAATGTTTATTATAGTATATTAGCCCCATACTATAGGACAGCAAGAACATGTTAAAGATGGAGTGGCCAGTTTGAACCCAAGGTCTGTTGGTTCATTACATTAGGTTTTCATCCTAGTCTCAGAGAAACTAGGTGTCTTTGGACATACTGCTTGAGTTTCTCTGGCCTGCAGCTGGTAAAGGTGGCTTAAGGGAAGAGAGATCTTGGTCCCCCTCAAGGTTATCAGGGCTTCACTATGGACTGCCACCTGTTGAGTTTTTTGTGCCCCCCCCCCCAGCTGAGGGCAAGACCAGATGCTGGAGAGGGGGTGAGGGTAGGAGGCGGAAGCTGAGGAAGGGGGCTGAAAAGGGGTGTCTCCAGGGTTTCACTGGGTTCCTGGGCTCCAGATGGTAGGTCTGGGGAGGGCTGGCCCAACATCTGAGAACTAGCTGGGGGCTGGGCCCCAGGAGCCCCACACTGCTGGGCAGCGCCTCTGCCTTGCCTCCGGTGTGCTGGGGTGTGAGGAAGCTGCTGCAGAGCAAACAAACAGAGCCTGTGAGGACAGGAAGCAATTAAGGACCACCCGGCCCAGGCTGCCGAGGAGCTGAGGAGGCAGACAGAGGCCAGGCCAGCCAGTCACAGCGGCCAGCTAGGTGTGGCCTGGGGAAAGGCCAGGGAAGGCCATGGGAGGCTGACAAAATAGCTGTAAGCTGTGGAGATTCTGGAAGAAATCTCTTTCACTTAGAAGCAATTCCAGAGAAAGAGCAACCTTCTTGGGTCAGGGGTGGGGTACAGGGGGTAACTTGTCTGAAGGCCTTAGTCCTAGGCCTAACTGCTGGTTTTGTTCATAAGCTTTGTGGAGAGGTGTTCTGTGAGCCTCAATTTGCTCATCCTCATAATAAGGTGCTTAGAAGAAGCATTCATCAGGAGTCCTTCCAGGCTTGACCATCCAAGACCTTGGGGTTTCTGAGCACTCCAAGATGCTTTCATTAAGTTACGCTGGGTGTCAGTTGGATGTGGTACAGTTAGGAAGCAGATTTGGAAAGTTTAAGACGTGAGTTCTTTCCTTAAGGACTAGTATCTCCCTCTAACAATACTGTGGCTTTATTATTTCCAAAGACTGGAAAGTGTACTCAAGTGGGATTTCTTCCCCTGACTTGTGAAGGACAGCAACACATTGCTGTCCTCATGCGTTGCTGTCCTCATGCGTTGCTGTCCTCATGCTAAGGATGAGAAAAGTTAGACTAGAGGATTAAGTGTCTGTGCTCCACTCTACCCGCTTAGCGAGCAGAGAAAGAGTGCTACTGAACCAGACCCACTCTCAAGGCTGTGCCTGGAACCAACTGCAGATGAGGTGCCAAAAATGTTCCTACAGGACCGTTGAGATCGCCCCTATTGCCCAGAGAAGATGGACCATTCCCACACAGGGTGTGCTTGGGGTGCAGCCATACTCCTCTCTTTCCCACTGTTTACCTGGCTCCAGCAGAAAATCAGCAACTCTTCAGTAGCTCCTGGAGATGCTCTGTCTTGTTAGCTGCCTGGATATAGGCAGGCAGAAGCCCTTGACCCTTGCCGTTTCTTCAGTCCCCAAAGGGTTAGCTGGATGCCTCTTGTACAGACAGGCACAGTGCTGTGCTTTCTGGGCTTCCTTTCATTCCCCCACAGTTACTTGCTGAGATCACCTTCTAGTAGGGGAGCTAGTAGAGGAGCCCCCTCATATTCTGATCCCTTGTCTTTCAAGGCCCCAACACCGGGCTACAGGGACCTTGGGAGCTTGTGCCCATCAAAGGACTCTATCCAGGAATAGCCTGGCCTCAGTCAGCCCTTCCTTTGGATTCTGGAACCTCCAAGGCCTGGATCAAGTCCCTCCTAGCATCCTCTTCCTTGCAGTTCTGACTTGCCTGGAGCTAGGCCCAGACCTGAGCAACCCCTTTGGATTTCTGGTCTCACCTATTCTTGTACCACTGGACCCACAGCTCCTAGGTACTCTGCAAGCCCTTGTTCACTGCACACTCCCATGCAGCTAGGTGCATCCTATCATTATGGTCTTAATTCCCATTCTCCAGATAAGGAAACAGAGAGGTAGCAGCATGGCCTGTGGTGACCAGTTTGGTGCCCCAGTGCATACACCTGGTGTGTGCAGAGACAGGAGAAAAGCCTATGTGCCTGGCCATGCTGTTTGCTGCTTCTGCTGACTGATGATGGTAGTGATGGTGTGCCATCCTTTAGAACTATGGCCTTCACAGTGATACAGGAGAAAGTCGTCGGGGCTACTTAGCCTAGGAGGACTGTGGTTCATTTGTCCACGACAACAATCCACCTGGCAGAAAGTTGGTAGAAGGAAGGACCTCAGAGGGACAGAGAAATGGGATCTCTGGTAGGAAGCCTGGGGTAGCCTGACTTAAGAACTGTGCAAAGACAGGACGACATGGGGCATCTCACTGTGTCAGTGAGGCTACAAGTTACCCCTGGTGCAGCCTTACAGAGGGGGGGCATGAGCCTTGAAAAGGGGTCCTCTGCTACCCTGCCTGCCCAGGGAGGGGATGCTTTCCCAACTAGCATCCCACACCTCCTGAGGCTAGCTTGGATTTGAGGGCAGCCTGGGAGAAGGAAGAGCTGTCGGACTCCCCACCCCCACCTCAATCTCTTGCTCCGGAGCTCCCAACCAGGGACATGGGAAATGTGGGAGCCTACATGAGAGGGGATAGGGCAAAAGACCTGACAGCTCGGGTTCCCAATGGCTCTGCTGGGAATGGAGAGGGCTCAAGAAATAGTCTTGCTATAGACACGTAGGGATTGTGTGACGATTCCTAAGAGGAACATAGTTAGTTTCAAGCAAGAGAACTAATCGGAAAGGACCAAAGGCCTCACATTGGTGGGGGAGTGAATCTCAGTTGAGACCCCGAGGACCCTTTGCCCTTGTGCCCTGTGAACAAGGCTGAGGAGGCCTGCTTCTGACTGACTGTTCCCAGGCTCATAGCCTTAGCTAGCCAATCCCTGGGCAGGAGGTGGCCAAACTCAGCTGCCCCAGGCTCCTCAATGCTGCCCTTATCCCATCAGCCCCCTGGGGCCAGGCTGAGCCCATACAAAAGAGAGCCTTCCTTGTGGGCCTTTGCGGGGGCCCTGGGAATCGGTGACAAGCTGAATGGGATAATAAGTTAATTAAAGCTGTCTCATATGTGAGGGATCCCAGGGCAGAGGAAAAAGGCCTGGCCAGGCAGCCACACGGGGCACCTCAACTCCTGAGCCACAGACTCTCTGAAGAAACTTAGACAAGTGTCTCTCTTTCGTAGGCCTCAGTTTCCCCATCTATACAAGAAGGGGGCTAGCAGCAGAAATAGTCTCTCAGGGCCATGCCAGCACTAACGTTCCAGGAGTCTCTAATTAAAACTGTCCCCTGTGTATTAATCTTCTTGTCAAGTTTTAATTAATGGCTGATGGAGCCGGAGCAGACACCAGCTGCCACTCCCCTGCTGGGAGGCAGGGGACACCCACAGGATGCTTGACCTGATAATCACTGCTAAGTGGCCTCTAGCTCCACATGGCCTCTCTCCACCCAGGCCTCCTCTGTGGCTCTTCCACTAGACTGCTGCCCAAAGCTTGGGGGTCACTTGGGACTATATCATGGTGGCAGAAGGATGAGCAGTCTTCAGCTCAGCTCTGCTAGCCACCAGTGCTGCGATCTTGGTGTCCAGCCATACCTGCCTGAGCACTGGTTCCCTCCCCTCAGTCAAATGGGAATAGCTTTTGATCCCAAGTAACAGAAAAATCTATTTAAAACCGTTTAAGTGGTAAGTATAGGTTATACCACAGAAGAAGCCCTTTAAAAACTGTGCTTCTATAGTTGATTTGTTCAGCATCAAAGACTGGAATGGCTATCTCAACAGTTTTTCTTCCATTGTCCTCTCATCTCTTGACATTTGGCTTCAGGACTGTTCCTTCAGGTTGATAAAGTGGCCGCAGCAGCTCTAAGCATGACACTTTAATTAAATAAAAATCCTATGACACGGGAAAAGTAACCACTTTGAATTGTGTTACTTTTTAAAAACAAAAAAAGCCTTCTGAAGACCTCAGTGGCACTCCACATCCCTTACTGTACAGAATGTTATCCCACGCCAAACTGAGCCAACCGCATTGTGAAGTTGCAATTATGACTGACTTAGACCAGAGAGCTCAACTCTGCTCAAGCAAACAAACAGACAAACACAACACCAGTGCACAGATTACACTCCCAGACCAATTTAATCTCTGGAGGAGGGATCCAGTAACTACTGTTTTGTAAAAGTTCTCCAATGAAGTCAGGGTTATCAACCACTAACTGATACTATGCAAGGTACGACCCCTATAGCCCAGCCACCCCTTCACTCACTTTTTAGAAATGGGTGAGTAAAATTGGAGGTCCAATAGAAAAGAGGAAGTAAGGATGAATGGCAAGTTGTTAGCAGCCCAGAAGCCATGCTCACTCAGATCCTCACTTCCAGCAGTTGCAGGAGGAGGACTGAAGCTACATACCAAGAGTATCAGATACTTCCCATGAAAGCGACCTTTCCTTTAATCTGCAGAACCTTGGATGCCCACCTTTGAAACACAGCCACTTGGCCATCCTCCTGAGATGCTTCTTAAGAATAATGACTACTAGGGCTAGGGGTGTATGTCAGTGGTAGAGCACTTGTTCAAAAACCTGGGGTTCCATCCCCAGCAGCACACACATATTCCTGGGTTTACCTAATGGTCAAGGAGTCATATCTTTTAGAATAGCACCCAAAAGTCTCTGTCTCTGTGTCTCTGTCTCTGTCTTTGTCTCTCTCCTCTCCTCTCCTCTCTCTCTCTCTCTCTCTCTCTCTTACACGCACACGCGCACACACACACACACACCTCTGTTAATTCTTATGACTTCTGCAGTTTATCCATAGTGACACTTTGGGCTGCCTGTTTACAAGTACCTCTCATGGGCTTGAAAGTGCATTGTAAGGCCCCTATCCTGAGTTAATTGCCAGCCTCCCAGTGAGCACACATTGCATTCTTGTTAGTACACTGAGGAGAGGTAGCGGGGAAAGTCATTGCAACTCTCTTGGTGTTGGCTCTGCAAACAAGGGCAGAGTTGCTTACCTCATCCGTAATTGCAAATAGCCTAGGAGGGAACAGAAAAATGAGAGAGAAAGAGAGAGAGAGGGAGAGAGAGAGAGAGAGACACAGAGACAGAGACAGAGAACGAGAGAGGCAGAGAGACAGAGACAGAGACAGACAGACAGAGAGAGAGAGACAGAGACAGACAGAGACAGAGAGAGAGACAGAGAGTATTGTTAATGTGATGGGGCCAAGGCAAGGACCCACCCAATGCCTCAGACCCATGGGAGTGGCAAAGCCTTCAAATGAGGCTCAGAGAGATGACAAAACCTTCCTCAGGTTTGAGTGTGAGTGTTGACAGTGTGTGAAGAAAATGCCCACCAAAGCTCTCCCTATCCCTCTGAAATATTTAGCCCCTGAAGACCGTTCCCCTATAGGAATTGCTCCTACTCAGGTTAGCTAAACTGGCCATCTTCTTCAGCTGTATGCAATAACTCGCCTCTCTGTTCCACAGTATATAGTATGCCAAGCTTCCAGGGTACTGTAGCTTCCCCATCCCAGAGCCCAGACAACCCCATCAAGTGGCTTTTCTACATAGTTACCCATGTCTCTCCTTTCTTCATTCCCTCATCACCATAGTTAAGTTAGTTCCTGGAGTCATGCAGGTTGCAAAAGGAGGGTTAAAGTGAAAGTGTCCCTGTTCTGGCAGACTGGAGGTCAGAGTTGTGTCCTGTTGAAGGATCACACTCGGCCATCCCTTTCTGCTCTGCAACTCCTAAACCTCCCTTAGGTAATTTGTGACGTATCAAATTCATGGATGAAACCTTTCATCTTTGCTATATTCTTAATGAAAACAGGAAGACGTGCTTTGAATCATTCATCACCTTAGTGAATCACCTTGCCTTTCCTATGTGTTTGGCAAGAGGCAAGGAAGGCTGGACTAGGGTTTAGAAGGCAGGCTGGTGGGTGACCAGGATGATATCCTAGTGAGTGGAAGTGAAGGTTGCCACGGGCTTTTGTCCAAGGCCTGAGAATTTTCCCTGGGTCTGGGTGCACTCAGGTCCACATGTTGGACTTTCTGTGCCTGTGGTCATATCCTGAACAATCCACCAGATACCTCCTTTGTGCCAGGCTATGAATGGCTTATGAAGTCTATGGTTCAGCCCATCCAGCCTGGGATCTCCTATTCCCACGTCTCCTTGCTCCACATCCGGCTCCAGGTCAAGCACAGTTCTCCTTTCAGTCAGCAAGCCTGAGAGCATCCATCTGTGGCGCTGGAGTGAGAAGAGGGAACCAGACCCAGAGCCAGAGAAGGACCCAAGGAGAAGCTCATCCATCAGCTGAGCCTGGGCTGGGGCTGAGAAAGAGCACGGGTGTCAGACCACCCAGGATACACTGGACAGGCTGCTCCTGGATCTGCTGCCGCCTATTTGTTCTGGCTGAGCCTGTCTGAAAAACAGAGCATCAAAGACTGGTAGTATGGGGTCGTGGACCCAGTCCTCAGGGTACCACCAGTGCCTTCTGGAACCTGGAGCTTGTTCCTGCCTCTATCTGGACCTTTGACTCCTTGTGTGGAGCATGAAGACATCATTGTGTGGAGTTGAAGGCCAGAAGCATGGGAATCTCTGGATGAATGAAATGCCCTTAGAGATTATACAGCTCTAGCTTCCACCTAGGGCTTGAGTCCTCTCCACCACTTCTGGTCTGCTCCCTGTCAGGTCATTGCCTAAGCTCTATGTCCAGTGATGGGAAGTTCCCTGCCCCTAGCTTCTCCTGACCTATATATCTCTTTGTAGCTGTCAGTTATAAGTTTCTTCTCAATAAGCTTCCCCATGGCTCTGGCTTCTGAGGCCACATGTGCCATGGGCTCTGTGACAGCCTTTTGGAGGTCTGGATCCAAAATTCACCCAGGTCTGAATCCCAACTTTTCTCTTCTTCTGACGAAATAGCCCCTGAGTGTTCGCAGAACCTGCTCTTTGATCCCTTAGGTGTGGGGCCCATGTGTAGGATGCCGACCAGCAGCTTCCTACTAACGTGGGTTTCCACGAACCGGGAATGTGAGGGACCTG
>NC_045030.1:99588359-99645614 GCF_008632895.1 Mastomys coucha
AGAGACTAGCTGTCAGCTTGTAGTTTCGGTTTGAGAATCTCCGAGAGCACAGCAGGGCTTCCCACACCCATGTACAGTTTTCCGGGTGGGGCCTTGGCACAGTTGCAGAGGGCCAGCACATCCTCTTGGGCTTCTCAGACACAATAGTTTCTGCACTTGAACATGAAGTCTCAGGATCTCCTCTAACTTGGGAGCTGGGTTGGGATACTGTTTCGTTCTTGTTTGGGGCTCCTGTAGCCAGCCAGGGATCTTGCTCAGAGTTGGCTTCAGAATGTACTTCTGAACTGAGACAACTAGGAGGCAAGGGCTGAGGTGGGGTGAGTATGTGTGCATTGTGTACATGTGCTGGCGTTCTGAAAGTGAAGTAAAGCAGACGAGTGGTTTGGGCTATGGAAAGCCTCAAATCATCTTTATGTATTCAGACATACCCCCCACCCAAGATTCAGCCGATGCCTGGCACACACTGAGGGTCTGGTGGTACTGGTATTCATCAGTACCCAAGGCTCGGAGAAGTTGGTACTTATTATATATGCAACCTCTCAGGGCCCCTGGGAGCCTTGTGCATTCTCTCCAGTTCTGTATGAACTTGCCAGTCTTGTTTACACCTCCTGCTGTTGCCAGAGGCAGGAAGGGGTGCCTGTGTCCCATCTGTTGGCAAGGGTAACCTGGGGATCCATCTGAAGCTCTAGGAAGTGACTGTGTCCCATCGGTCGGCAGGGGTGTTTCTGGCTGGCTGAATGGATGGAGGGCGGCTGCTGAGCCCTGTCACTTGATGGGGGTATTCCCAGCTGTCTGCCTGAGGAGGAGAGGCAGCTGCCCTGGCAGGCAGCTGGGATGTGCTGGCCATGCCCGATCTGATGTGGTTCGTCCTCTTGCCACTCAGCTGTCACCAGCCCCGATCACCAAAGGGAAGTCAGCCTTGCCAGCACTCAAGGTCATGGGAAGGACACTTCAATTATTCCAGTGTCATCTGTCTGGGTCCCAGAGGAGAGTACAGCCACTGGCTTCAGGACTGGCTGAGAGGAATATGTGCCAGGACAGGAGAGGGCAGATGAAGAGAAGGAGAGGGAGGGACCTACAGGGAATCTGCTGGCCATATTGAGCAGAGGGAGGCAGCAGAAACACCCAGATACACAGACACAAATGGACACTTTCAGAGCCAATAGGCATGGGCGTTGGAGCTGTCACGTGGTATATAGTGTAGGAGGCAGGCAGACCTGGGTTATTGTCTGGCCCTGCAGCTTCCTGGTTGGCAGCCTTTCTCTTACCTGTGGAATGGGGATGCTGGAAAGAGCCCTGGAGCAGGTCACTGATGTAAACCCAGGAAATACAAGAACTCCTGTCCCTTTCCGCTCCTTCTGAGCTCCTCCAATAGAGCCAATTAAAGCTAGCAAGGGACCAAAGGGAATTGCCATTCAGAGGTCAATACCAGGCTTGTCCTGGGCTCTGTCTTCTTCACTGGGAAGCCTGGTTGTCAAAGAAGAAAGAAAGGGGCCAGGGTATTTAGCAGCAACTCTTTAGCCAGTTCTGGAAGTTACCTGTGGATTCCCGGTATTTTCCACTTATGGGATCCATCTATAGGATCCACCCAACTAAGGACTAACAGACATACTAACTTCAGTACCCAAGACTTTCCTCATTCTTTCCAGAGAAGTGAGGTGGAGTGTTGCTACAACTAAAGAGAATGAGGTTGTGGGTCAGTGGTTTCTCTCCGGTGGGAGAGCTGTAAAACTGACAGAGGATTCCAATCCCACCCTAGCATCTTTAGCTGAGATAAACTGACTCCTCAGGATTTCCAGAACAGTCCCTGTGTTGTCCTGCCTTTGTTTCCTTCCCCAGCTCCCTCAGCCTGGAATGTCCACCCCGCCCTACCCCTGCCTTCCATCTTTGCTCACCTCCCGGCCTATGGAAATTCTCCTTAGTCTTTGGGGCCTTGGAGTGACACTCTTCTGATTCCTGGAAGTGGGGGCACTTCCTGTACACTCTCGACCTGTGTACCAGATGGTGTGCTCATAAAACACAGTTTGGAAATAGAACACAAAACCCGAGCGGATGAGCAGGCATCCTCCCACCCTCTCTCTGCCCAGTGCCTCAGTCTCTTTCCCAAGGAGGTCTCAGGACTGTAGGCGCCCACCCTTCCGTCCACGTTTCTTTTTTCCCCTCCCCCCCTTCTTTGTTGCCATAGTGGCATTTATCTATGACTGTGGCCTTGAGGACAAACTTGGCTGCTTGGGTTTTTTGTTGTTGTTGTTGTTGTTGTTGTTGTTTTGGGTTTTTTTTGTTTTCTTTTGTCTTTTGAGTCAAACAGTTCCAGTTGCCAGCTTTATTATTAGCCAGCTACAGCCATCTCTCTTTGAAACTGTAAGTATATGTAGCAAGGAAATACGAAATTGATATACTAGTCTTACCAAGAATGATATACTAATTTTTAATTATTCTAAATATTTGATTTTACATTTCAAAGTTAAAAAAAATATTTTCTAGCGATGTCAGCAACATTAAGGTGCTCCTGAGCTGTTTCCATCGGTGTGGGCCCACTCACCTCTAATTGCGTGACTCAGCTACACCCCTGAGCTGCCTGTGCTTCTTTCCCTGTCTCAGTGGATGACGTTGTCACAACCCCACAGAATTCTGGAGTCATCGTTCTTCCTCACCTCCCCTTCTGCCTCTACCACATTCATGGCCCCTCTTCCCAGGCCAGCTCCATTGCTGTCTCATGGGCCAACCTTATCAGCCATTACTAGTGGCTGCCTCCTTCTCTTTCTCCCTGCCTCAGCCATTTCCCTGACACTAGCGCATTTTCTATAAGGTAGGCAGAAGGATTATCACCAGAGGCAAACTAGACCGTGTAGGACTGCTGTGCTTACTATCCTCAACAGGAGTTCGTTTCTCAGGGATTGAGAGTAAAAGTCACAGCTCCATAGGCTCTTCTTCCTGAGCATTTCTTTTCCCTGTTGGACAGAATGTGCCAGGCCATCTTCTGCTCATGAGGCTAGCCTAGACTTTTGCTTCTGCCTGAAACACTGTTGTCCATAGTTGTCACCTTCGGGGAATAAGGAAACATAGCTTTTATAGAACTCGAGTGCTCAGAGTCCAGGGAAGACGCTCCACTAGCTCCTGGGGTGAAATAGAAGGCTCTCTGAAGTAGCTATCCATGCTGCCAAACTGGAGACTCGTGCTCGAAAGCAAGGGCCCTGTGCCTGGACACAAGAAACATCCTAGATGGTTGAGAAGCCCACCAACAATTAGACTCCATCTGGGGCCAATTAGAACAGAGCCTGTAGATCTGGGGCCTGGGAACCAGCACATGTATAATCTCACTGGGTAATTAGCTTGTGAAGCCAGGCCTAGGAACCTCCTATTTGGGAAAGTCTGTCAGGGCAGACCCTGCAGATAGCCAAACTACTCAGGATTATTGGCGTCAGATATCTGACCTTTATCAGGTCCCAGGGACTGCCAGGCCTCTCTCAGCAAGCCTGGAAGCTGCACATGGGGTGTGGGGGGTGGGCATCTCCAAGCCCTGACAGAGCAACAGAGCCCTCTGCTCCCCTTCCCCCTGCCCGTCTCTGAAGGGGATAGGGATTGATACAGGGAAGGGGAGGGGTCTGGGAAACACAGCTGGGATTCCAATCACCTCCGACCACAAAAATCCATATCAAGCTATCTTTGCTGTTCCTCCCCACTCCAGGCTGAGCTGGAGAGAAGCACTCTGCTTCCTGAAAGTAGCCCAGAGGCCCTGAGGTGATTCAGGGAGAGGGCTCGACTTGTGGATGGTAGGAGGAGAGGGAGTTGGGGTTAGCTGTGGCTTGGGTCAGGGAACTCTGTCCCATCTACTCTCATCTAACTCAGAGTCTGAACAGGCTTTCTGCCTAAGTAAAAGGTGTTTGGCCCATGTGGGGGGAGGGCATTTTTCACCACAGGACAAACTGAACCCCTCCCTTTGGAATGGTAACTCCACAGGAACAGATCCAGCCTGGTTCCCCCTTCATTCGAACAGGTTTAAACCGAGTATCCATCCAGAGTGTGGTCCCAGAGAGCCCGCCGACAGCTTCATTCCTGACCAGTCAGGCAAGCTATGTTTATAGACTGGGACATTCTCATTCTACTCAAAGGTGTGTGGCCACTGTGACAGGTGGCACACCTATGCTCCCAGCTATTCTCCAGATGTGGCAGAGGAAAAGGATCCTAAAGTTAAGGCCAGCTTGGGCTACATGGTACGAGCTAACTCAGAAAAGGAATGGAGGCTGTACTCATGTTAGCTAGCACGTGCTAAGTCTTGGGTTTAATTCTAAGCCTGACCCCACCCCCAAAGAAATGTGTTTGGACTTCTGAAAGCCAAATGGCTTGAGAAAGCAGTGCCAGGCTTTAATAGATTCTTTGACCAGTAAGGGTTTGTACATCCAGGGGCTGCTGGGATTGAATACTTGAAGAAACCACAGTTCAGCTAGGATCTGCCCGGAAGCCTGCAAGGAGAGTGTAGGCCCAGGCAGATGTGGATCCAGGCAGATTGCAGAGGTCCATGCTGGCTATTGCCTGAAGAATTGAGTGGCAGAGGCAGATGCAGAGGAGGGAGATTTTGGAGTAGATTTTCAGCCTGTGTCTTCACACCTGGTAGAGGCTACCTGCCTTAAGACAGCGGACAATTGCCAGAAGCACTAGAAGGCAGGCTTTCCTGCCTGGCTGAGGGGCAAGCAATGGTGTTGGGAAATAGTGTATAGAAGCAGACCTTGAAGAGTCGGGAAGAAACTCCAGATGGCTGAATAGAGTAATTGGCAGGCCTGACTGGGAGGCAAAGCCACACCCAGAAGTATGCCGTCTGACAAGCTGCATGGGCCCTCCTAGAGAAAACACTCAGGAGAGCAGGCCAGGGATGGAGCTGAGGTCACAGAGGGCCAGAACTAAAGAAAGAACCGACTTTATTTGAAGGTCATGGAAGTTATAGGCATGTTGGTGTTCTTCAACTTATGATGGAGTGATACCCCCATATACCTGTAAGCTGTAAAGATCATCTGTGAAAAAAAAAAATACATTTAGTACACTTAACCTACAAACACACCATTTAGCAACCCAGTTCACTGTACATACCAGTTGTCTGCCCTCATGATTGCATAGCTGATGGGGGGGGGACTTCTGATTGCTATTATTGCCTGCTTCATGAGCAAGTATTGTACTGTTCATAACTGACCCAGGAACAGACCACAGTTCAAAATTCTATGTAGCATTTCCACTGAATGCAAGTTTATTTTGCAATACTGCAAACTCAACGTTCATAAACCAAGTCATACAAAGTTGAGGAATATCTGTGCTTGATGCAAGGTAGAGGACATAACTAGATTGAACCAGTCTCTCTACCTACAGAACATTTTACATCTGAATATATATTTATATGTGTTATATCTTTCTCATGGTTGGAGGCTTTTTGAAGCATGGCTGGCTCCAAACACCAGAAGATGAGGGACATTGACTATTGGTCCAGTTGCTTCATTCATGAGGTGAGACATGGTACAATAGACAACTTGGACTTGAAGATAAGGAAGATGGAGCATCTTTTAGATGCTCATAAAATAGTCTTTCTTGTTTACACATGCTCTGCTAATGGGTCTTGATGGCTAAGGCTCAGGCACTCTGGTAACTAGCCTCATCTCCTTCCACACAGTGTCGTCCCTCCATCAAGTCAACCCACTACTTCAAACTCTCCTATATGTATGCGTGTGAATGCATATGCATGTATATATACACATATGTGCATGTATGTATATGCTTTAGTTTTTTGACATAGTTTTTTACTATATAGTACAGGCTAGACTTGAACTTGCAATTTTCTTGCTTTAGCCTCTGAATGCTGGCATTACAGGTATAGGTAAAAATGCCTGGCTCAGCTCTCTTTAGAACCTCAGGCATTTGGTTACACACTTCTCTCTTCCTAGGCAACTGCAGCCCTCCCTTCCATAAACCTAGCCTAACCCCTAATCCCCATTGCAGCTTCAGCTTTACAGTCTCCCACCAAGGCAGCATCAGTTGCTTTTCTTTTGGACTCTGCCAGCTCCGGGTACTTTCCCTATCTCAGCCCTTAGCAATATACGCAGAAGTTTTCTGGTAACTGGTTTGGTTTTTGATGGAAGGAAGTGTTGGTGGCTTATCTATCCTGGAGCAGTGCTGGGTCAGTACTTACAAATGTTGAAGGTGTGGAAAGAGAAGGATGCATCAAGGGTGCTGTCCACCCATAGGAGGAAGCTTCACTGCCACAGACTTTTGGGAATAGGCTTATGGAGGTGGGAAGAGGAGACTTTCCATTTAGGCTTCACTGAGCTGGAGGCATCTGGGGGTCATGGTGGAGGAAATATGGAGTGGGCTGTCAACCGTGGGCCTGGAGCTCAGAGGAGCAGTTTGTGCTGGAATGATCTGTCGAGAGGTGAGAGCTAAAACTGTGGGAATGAACTTAAGACTTGATGGTTTTGATTCTTAAGTAAACAGCCAGCCAAGAACCAGTGTATTTTGGAACACTGGTGGCCAAGGACGTGACAGGAAGAGGTATAGGGAGACGGTGGGAGGTGGCGCCCTTCCCCAGTAGGGTACAAGGGAATCCCTCTTCTGGAACTGCCCTGGCTGTCACACACCTCCACAGGGGAGAGAGGGCCCTGGCTAGGGGCCTGCCTTACGAAGGAGGAATGATTAGAATGAAGGCATTGCTGGCCTGAGCCCTCCTCCTGCCAGATGTTGCAGTGTTCTCTGGGTCTTCTTCCCTGGCCAGAGCCTGTGGACTCTGGTTTGCTGTGTACCTCCCATCTCTGTGGAATCAAAGCATTCCTTTTCCCCAGCTTCTTCTCTGCTTTAGGCCAGCCTCTGTAACTCAGTGCTTTGGCCCTTTCTGAGCTGAGCCCAGAAAGCCTCACAAACCTTTTGCTTCCTGGCCTGGGGATGTGCTTTCCTCCCTAGCACACCGAGCCCAGGCCCTGAGCCATGTCACAGGCTAGACAACAAGAGAAGCTGGGGAGCATCTGACCCAGGAGCAGGCTGCTGGAGAGGCAGCTCCAGGCTCCTGCTCTTAGTGCTAGCCACAAGGCATCCCAGTAGGAAGTACAAGGGGTAAAAACAACAGAGGTTAGTGGGACAGCAGACAGAAATGTCAGGGATGGGATTGCTGAGAGGTTAGGTTGGGTGGCATTAGGATGATAAGACCTGATGACCCTAGTTCATAACATGAACTAACATGTCAATTGGGATCTTTGGATGTGTGTGTGTGTGTGTGTGTGTGTGTGTGCACGTGTATGTGTGTATGTGTGTATATGTGTATGTATGTATGTGTATGGAGCCCAGGTTGGACTTGAACTCATGATCCTCCTATCTCTGTCTCCCTAGTGCTGGGATCATAGGTCTACACTGTCACATCAGTTGGGTTTTGCTGTTATTTGGTTTTAATGTGGTGGGGGCTTTTCTTGTTTGGTTGATCTTACTACGAACCCAGGCTCATTTGGAAATCGAGATCCTTGTGACTCTACCTACCTCCTTGGTGCAGCCTCAATGGGTACCTATTAAGTTGCCAGTTGAAATCCCATTGACAACTGTCTAGGTGTTCTTCTGTCTAGCCTCAGAACTCCCCACTGAAAAGGCCAAGCTTCTAGGAACCACAGGCCTGACATCAAATCCTAGTACCAACTCTTTCTGTGTGACTCAGGATAAATAGGTGAATTTCCCCAGGGAAGCCTTTGTTTGCCCATGCGTAGGGTGGAATGAAGATAACATTTTCTTGCCTAGGTAGTTAGCAGGGTTAGATGAAGGAGCACATGGGTGTGCTCCGTGAGACCAAGGGCTATAATTATATGTATATGAGCTATATTTATCAGCATGGTTAAGATGGAGAAGTAAGTTCTTTGCCTCTGTCATCTGAGGGCACATTCCCTATCCCTTTTCTACTCAATCCTTCGGGATTCCTTGAAGACTTAGCCTACTGAAGGTCAGGCTTAGGACACTGGTTTCTTGTTCTGCTGGAGCATCCCGTTCCCCCCCCCCCCCCCCCCCCCCGCATGCTGCTTGACTCCTCCAAGCCGCAGAGAACTGTGCTCCCCTGGACAGCAGCGCAAAGGAAAGGGGATTTTCTCCTAGTTTCTCTCCCTCCCTCTGGATGATGCGATCAAAGAAGAGGTTCACACAGAGGTGAGGCCCAAAGGCACAGCAGCACCCTTCCCAGATGTGGTGTGGGGGCAGGGGGCGGGGGAGACTGAAGAAATGTGGCCATGTGGAGGGCAGGGCCAGGGCTGGCCTGCCTGTGATCAAAGGCACGGGTGGGGCGGGGCAAGGGCTGGGGGCAAGTTCCTCACATTGCTGACGGGTTAGTCCTTTCTCTTGGTTGCCTGGATGCCTTGGTAGCTCCCAGCCCCTGTGTTCACTGGTTCACCGTTTACTGCAGGGCTGTGCCTGCAGCCACCATTCAAGCCGATTATGAATGGGGAGCAAGCTACTTACATAGTCCTCTATGGAGCGGGTTGAGAGACACATGCCAAGCTGAATGCTACCTTACTCTGCTCTTGTACATGCACTCATGGAGGTAATGGCAACCTGTTACTGCCCACCTGTCCCAGACACTTCACTTGCCTGATTCCCATTTGCCTCCTTGTGTGCTGGTAGGTGGGTCTCAGTCTACTGGCACTGGGCAGCCATTCCTGTGTGATAGTTGTAGTGGCTGGGAGCCTGTGTGCTTGCCTGGGTTGGAGCAGGTGGGTGAGCTTAGCTCTGCAGATTTGGGGCAGAGAAAGATGGTCATACAAAGAACTGTTTTGCTCTGGGGAAGAAGAAAGATCTTGATGTTCCTGGGTCAACTCCAGAAGCCCAGGGGCTCCAGCTGCCCATGTCACCAGGAAATGTGCATTCTAAACAATGCTCAGGCCAGCCCATCCTGATTCCTACCTACCACTCCTGGTGGGAGCCCTGGGAGATGCCTCTGACCATTGTTCCCAGTGACAGCTCACTGTGGTCAGACCTGGGCCATTCCAGGGTCCTCAACCTCCACACCCTGGGAGGAGGCTCATGATGTCCCAGAGAAAGTTCTTCCAGTCTTTGTTTTGGATTGGGCAGGAAGTCACTCAGGACGTGATGGTTTGGGTGGGGGTTGGGGTAGAGGAGCACGGGGGTAGTCAGTTTCCTTTTGATTTCCTTTGGGGAGGGCTATTGATGAGGTAAGCTGAGGTAAGGAGCAGATACTTGGCTCAGCTTTTAGTTAGGAGACCTTAGGACACAAGTTTCTTTATCGCACAATGGAGATGGCTATTCCTACCTTCTAGCTATTGGGATAACTTTTTTTTTCCCCCCAAGATTCTTTTGACAGCTTTTCTGGCACACAGTTTGGGTATTGTTTGTTGTTTGTTTGTTTGTTTGTTTCTGTGATAGGTCCTGCTGTATAGCCCATGCTGGCCTCAAATTCCTGATCTTTCTTCCTTAGCCTCTTTATAGCTCAGATTACAAATAAGTGCCATCACCTTTGACTTTATTTACTATTACATTATCTATCTATCTATCTATCTATCTATCTACTTTGGTTGTACCCTCTAGCCTAAACTGGCTTGAAATTCATAGCCCATCAAGCCTAGCATGTAGTTTAAATGTTAGTTCTAGATTTCTTCTCTTTTCCAGGCTAAGACTGCTTGTCTTAGAAGCCTTAGATACCTTTTCTGTCTTTTTAACTGGCAACAGGTACCGTTTAGGAATGGTTGCTGGTAGCATCCCCACCTTACAAGTAGGGAAACAGAGGCGGAGTAAGAGTGATGCACAGTAAAGAAGGTGATATGAACAGGTTTTTGTTCTGCTGTGATTTGTGCCCAGTCCGGCTAATAGAAATGTATGTCTGACGTTATTAGACTGAGACTTTGAGTACTTTTCTGCTTTTATGAGTTGCACATTACTCAGTTGCTCAATGGGAATGTTTAACTCAACTCCTCCAGGCTTAATGTCAATCTAGGGGCACTGGACATACCAGCCATGACCTACTGTCTCTGCTTCTCTCTGTGGGGCCAATGGACAGCGGACCTGTGGATGCCATGAGGCATCCATCCCTGCCATTCCTTGGCATTCCTTGCCAGCAGCTGAAAGCTCAGCCTTTTTGGGCTCCTTCCAGGAAACAAAGCTGAATGGACATGAGAAAGACTTTGTTAAAGAGGTAACACTGGGTCAATTCACATTTTTAGAAACAATACTAAGTCATTTCTTTAAACTGTGATTAGCAGTAAATGACTTTTGACACAATGTGGAACTGATTGTGACCAATGGGATACCACTCCTTAGGGAGAACTTCTGTGTTTCTGATCACTTTTCTGATAATGT
The DNA here is from genome assembly GCF_008632895.1 of Mastomys coucha. Lineage (NCBI taxonomy): Eukaryota > Metazoa > Chordata > Mammalia > Rodentia > Muridae > Mastomys > Mastomys coucha. The sequence goes on from NC_045030.1 coordinate 99,598,674, forward strand.
ATGAATCCATGGAAATACAAGCGATGATTGGTATTGTTCTATTATCATTGTTTTTATTCTGAAAGGCATGCAATATAAAGGTTAAGACTGTAGGCTCAGGAGGTAAACTTGTTGGGTAAGAAGATTGCTTAGGCCATTTCCCAGCTATATAATATTGGGTATGTTACTTGACTGTTTAATGCCTTGGTTTACCCATCTATCAAATTGGGATAATACTAATAATAGTGTATACATATGTATATATAGTATATAATAGTATACACACATACATATCAGTTGTTTGAAGATCTAATGGGATAATTGAATTCAAGTGTTTAACACAGTATCTAGTTCAAAGGTCAACATCTAAACCCTTCAGGCCAAGATGGCTTGTTGCCTGTTGCTAAAGACCAAGCTTTACTGAACATTGTTTGTTTACCTGTCATCCATTGTTTGTGGCACCTCAGCCCAGTCAAATAGTTAACAGCAGAGTTCTAGAGGTACAAAATATAAACTCACTGTCTATTCCCTGGAGCAGGAAATCTGTGACCAACTCTTGTATTCAGGCAATATTATTTTATTTTATTATTTTAACATTTTTTTATTGTAAATATTGAGCTCCAAGTCCAAGAAAAGGAAACGACTTGCCCAAAGCCATACAACTAGGATAATACAGGACTGGGACCACACTTAGCTCAGAAAACTTTCAAGGATACAACGTCGACTACAAATTCATCCATGTTTGGAGTCCTCAGGCTTATGGCTCCCTAGACAAAGGATGCCAGCTGCCAAGCCAAGGAGAGACCTCTTTTCTCCAGTACCAGAGGCAGTGTCAGGTAGTGGGCATGGGACAATAGTTTCAACTCAGCAGTCTTTCAGCATCCTTTGCTTGAGTCTACTGACCTGATAGGGTGGCTTGGGGTGGCTGCCATGCTAGGTGATTAATGTTTCTGCCCCAACCTCAGGACTTCTGTTATCAGCTTGCTGGACTTGCCCTTGGTCTTGTAATGGACTGATCTGTGGCCATTTACATTTCCCCTGCTATATTCTCCTGTGTGAGAGTGACTATGACACAATTATATGGGTCTCTTTTATCTTCAATCCTCTCAGAGTGCCTAGCTCTCTTTAATTTTCTGTCTGTTCTTCATACTGAGCAGAAAGTAGAGCTAAGTCAGACCTTAAGTGATGGGGTGCATGGGAAAGCTCATAGAAGTTTCCCAGGGCCCCTGGAGTCCAGAAATGAGGCCTAGTCCTCAAAACCTGTGGAAGCTGACAAGATATACTTACAGCATATGTCATTGGTAGGCACAAGGAAGGTGGTTTCTGGGGTTCTTCCTCCCAGCTCGAACAGTCTAGGATTCTTGAGAGCCAGTTTTAATTGTCTTAGTAATAGTCAGCTGCTTCACCTCTGTTTCTTATGTCAAATAGCATGTCATTAAATACCTGTCCTATGAGCCATAGTCTCTGCAGGGATATCAGGGCCAGGGCACATCCTATCTTAAGTGTGTGTGTGTGTTTATATTTGAGTATGAATGCATATATGTGTGGCCTTAATGTTTTGCTGTGAGCATAGACTCCTCCTGACACAGGATCTGGTATATGGTAGACACTTGGGGATGTAGCATTTCTTGCCTTTCTTGGGCTACCAAAGGGCCTAGCTCTGGACACAGCTAGCCAGGCTGCACAGAGTAGACATCTAATAGATGTTTACCCAATGATCAGACTCGTTAGGCATGCTCTCCTCAGAGACCTATTCTGTATGAGTGATGCATGCAAAATAGGTTGGCTTGGGCATGGAATGTATATGTGCTCTGTGAGTATATATCACATGTGCCAGGTTGAGCACATCATAAGTATGGGGCTCCTGTATCTGTCCTCATGGAAGTAAGTGAATCTAGGAGGATAGCACTTCAAAGTTCGCCGGGTGGTGGTGGCGCACACCTTTAATCCCAGCACTTGGGAGGCAGAGGCAGGCAGATTTCTGAGTTCGAGGCCAGCCTGCTCTACAGAGTGAGTTCCAGGACAGGCAGAGCTATACAGAGAAACCCTGTCTCGAAAAACCAAAAAAACAAAATAAAATAAAATAAAATAAAAAATAAAAAATAAATTAAAAAAAAAAAAAAGCACTTCAAAGTTCAGGATACAAGCTTGGAAACTGGACCTGCACACAATCCCCCAGTCCATCTAAATGTGATTAAGGAAGGACTATGATAAGCCTCCACAGCAAGGGGAGCATCAGCTGTCCCAAGGCAGGCTAAACTCCTATCACACAAACCAACACATGGTGAGTGCCCAACAGGTAGTAACTGTTCATGGTGTATAGGGCCTGGCTGCCAGGGGTGTATGTGTCATGTAGACAGTACAAGCAGGAACATGTGTGTGTGCACATGCTAGTTTGGGGACCACAATAAGTAAGGTCCTTTGGAGAGTCTGGAAGAGTTGGGAAACTACAAGGGTGACTATCTGGAAGGGAAGCTCTAAAAGCAGGGGTCTGAGGCCACATGTCTCTATGGAGAGCTGTCAGAAGCAAGGGTAGGGAGACCTACTGATGCTGTGAGCCTCGTTTCTTGGCAGCACAGTTAACGAGATGAAGTGGGCAAAGGACAGTATATCTGGAGATGAAGAAAACAGTCCCTAGCTGTGAAACATAATTTTAAGAAAGGCTCTCCAGGTCACTTCGCCTGTCACCTGGAAGACAAGCTGGAGAAGAGACTGAGAAGGACAAACGGTTTGCATGGTTTCTGAGAGCAGAGGCTGCAAGCAGAGGGAAGGCCTAGAAAACAAAAGGATGAGGTGCTGAGAGGAGGATCAGGGTAAGAGGAAGGTAGTAGCTTGAAGAAAGCCACCTTCTGCCATCCCAAGGATATCCTGTCAGCCAGGTATGCCACCTCTTGATGAATCACAGAGCCAGTCCTAGAGTTGGGTACATGGCATGGGACCAGAACCCCAGAGTGATTTGGGGCACTTACAAGTGTGGAGTGATTCTCCTTAGCCAGGGATAGAACTGAGGAGACAGGACCCCTCCATCTGCTCCATCCCACTTCTAGCTACTCAGACATTTCCCTCTTAGGCTTCAGCCTCAGAGCTCAGCTAGGCCCAAGTTACTTCTAAAGTTCAACTGAAGGGGGTCTGTAAAATGCATGTACCCTGTAGTTTAGAAGCTGGTTGTCCTTACTGCTTAGGCTCAGAGTCCTACCCCACATCCCTGCACTCTGCAGAATAGACCTATGCTCCTCAACGGGATGCCTTCTTTGACCACAGTTAAAAGAGACACCAGAGGCCCTTTATATTCCTACACTTAGGGTCTTGGCCCTCACCTTCTTTATTTCTGTCTGAAAACCTACCATTGTCTGTGGTCTCATGAATCCAGGGACCACAACGATATAGCTTTCATTAGTGATAAAAATGAGCATAAAATGTCAATAACAATAGAACTGATACAAAACCAAAACCAAAAAATGAAGCAATAGCATTGATGATGATGGGAGCAATGGAGGCCACAGTGAGGGAGGACAAGAGAGGTATGATGGGGGTCATGGGGGTCATGATGCTTAATCTCTTTGAGTTGTTTGGATTGAGAAGTGAAAATGAGACTAAGGTCCATGTCTGGGTGTGTCTGTGGGAGCATTTTAACCAAGGGATGAAGGGAAATGAGTGATCATGAGTATGGGGGGTGGACCATCCCCTAAGCTGGGAGCCCAGATGAATTAAAATGGGTAAGGACAGCTCGTTGGTTCAGCATTCTCTCTTTGCTTACTGGCCACCATAATGTGAGGAAATTCTGCTCCACCACACCGTCCCTATTTTGATGGACTGACTCTCCCAAAAGAAATCCTTCCTCCTTTAGGTAGATTCCTCAGGGATTTTTGTCTCAGCCACTAAAAGTCTAACACAATAGTGTGCTGATGACAGTGATATCAATGAATTTGGTGATGATAATCGAGGTAGTAATGATGAGGATGAGGGTTAGCTTAGAGGCAGAAATGGTGTTGAGGAAGAGAGATGGAGCATGGCAATGATAATTGGGTTGACAATGATAGCAATGATGATGAGGTTAGGAATAGTGCTGCAGATACAGAGCTGGTGGTGATGGATGGGAGGTGTGGTACTTTGAAAGAAGTCATAATGATGGTGATTGATGAAGGCGTTAATGTTGAGGCTAATGATGGAGGCATTACGTGATAATGGGAGTGGGGTTGATGGTGATAATGGTGATGTTGATGATTGGGATGGCAGTAAAAATGGTAATGGATTGACACTGAAACAGGCTGTGAAGCTTTGCATTAAACTTCACATTGTATGTAAGTTCATTTAGTTGTATAGCCTTTGGATCTGGCTAATGTTGCTATGTGTGGGTCTATTTATTTATTTGAAAGTTGCAATAGTCAAGAATCTGATAAGTGTATTCACTGACTCTATCTAATCTCTGCTACCTTACTTTTATTACAATATGTTTCCTATGACACCCTTGATTTTAGCATCACTCCCCACTGTTATTATTCTGGGACATTTTTTTTTAATTAGACCAACCCTTCCAAAAGGCACTGCAACTGTTAATTTTTGGAAAAAAGGCTAAGAATCCTAATTTCATTTGTTTTGAGGAGACTCGTACAGTTGTATTATTCTAGTCTCACTTAAGCCCAAACAGAAAAGGATTAGGGAGTTTATAGCCAATCTCTTGCCAGCCAAGAAGTGTTGGGCCCGGTTAGTGCTTGGGTGGAAGAAAAATATTAGGGATCCAGGATCAAGAATGGTGCCACTGGGCATTTAAGTGGGCAGACTGTACAAAGTCTGCTCCTTGAAAGCAGGGTCAAATCAAAAGATGGTCATGCTGTTTGTTCTGCGGCAGGAGGAGGAACAGTCACTGGAGCCCTATTTGGTCCACCACACAAGGAAAGGATGTGAACGGTTCCTGAAGCAGGGGTTCTATGCTCAGGCAGAGGCAAGAAGATAGGAAGGAACTCCAGCACAGGGAAGAGGCAGGCAGTGTGGTGGTTCAGAGAAATGCTGGAGTTCTTGCCTAGATTCCTTGTGGTTCTGAGTGGGAGGTGACCCAGGATGTGGGCCTCTGTGGCACTGCCTCCAGCCCTGCATCTGCCAAAAGGCCGCCCCTTCAGGGACATTTCTTCCATCCCCCAGGCAGGCTGCGGTGAGAAGGAGGGGAGAGGAGGGAAAGCAGGAGGGGACACTGCTCTTAATTCCCCCAGAGGAATCTTGTTTCTCCCACAAATGATCTGAACTCTCCCCTTCCCCCCCCCCCCAGTTCCCCTTCCCCTACGCTCATCTCAGTGCCATGATTTCTGAAGGCCACTCGCTGAAGCTTTGTCAGGGGCATGCTTCCTTTAGCAAGTGGATGGGGTACCAAATCTGCTGGTCATGTGGCAAGGGAAGGGGCTTGGCACTTAGTACATGTTAAAGAAGTTTCCATCTCGTTCCCCAATCCCTACCCCCTTCAGAAGACAGTTGGACATGGCCTAATGCACTGAGTGGTCTTTGGCCTAGGTGCAAACCTTCCATCTTTTTATGTCATCTGAGACCTAAGAAACATGCAAACAAACAAGAAAAGAAAAGAAAATCCACGTTCTAGCATCAAATAGTCCCGGCAACCCTTCCAATCTCTGGACTGGATCTGGATCTGCAGTGGAATTGCTGGTGTGATTGTGGTAATTGTTTTGGCTCTCTGGGCCTCAGTTTCCACACCGGGATGTAGGGATAATAATGTCTTCTCTGCTAGCCTTGCAGGATTGTTGTGGGACTTAAATGAGCTCATGCTTCAGGAAGTACAAAGTGCCGGCTCTGTGTGGGTGGTATTAACTCAGTCTGGGAGGGAGGAGGAGAGGAAGAGGTTTGGGCCTTGGAGACTTGGTTGGCTCCCAACTCAGAGGGTCTTGCCTTCTGGGGCATAGCAAGACCAAAACATTCTGATGTTCAGGGATGGCTGGGGACATAAAACTGAAGCCTGGCTCTAAGGGTTCCACATGTTCAGCTTGGGTGGAGTGGGATGGGGGAGTTCACTTCGGTCCCTTCACATAAGCTACATGTAAATACATCAATTATGAGGTTTGAGTCAATTGCCTGGGGACTGCTTGAACAAGATGGCAACCCTTATAGGGCAGGGACCTCCCTTTCATCTTCCCACATTTTGGTCCTACTGAGGTCAGAAGTTGAGCTGACCAGTATCTGAGGTTGAGAATCCTGCCCTGCTTGCCACAGGAAGCTAGAGGCCATGCCTGTCTTGGTAACCTGAAGGCAGAGGTGGGGTTTTTGCTGAGTTGGGAGTTTTGACAGCCACAAGTCTGTAAGGTCCCCCCTTTGTTTCCAGGATGGGAACCCTGTATGTTAGGCTGAACAACCCAGTCAGTAGGCTATTCTGACATACGCTCTCCTTTCTTGTTCGCCTGTCTGTTGCAGTCATAGCGCTCTCTGTGACCAGAGTGCCTGAAAGATGAAAGGACTTTTGTTTGCTTGTTTGTTTGTCTGGCTCCTGGTTCCAGAAGGTACAGCCTATCATGGCGGGGAAGGCATGGTGGTAGAAGAGGTTCGGTCTGTGGCACCGGGAGCCTGAAGCAGCAGCTCCTCACAGCAAGCAAAGCAGAAAGCAGAAAAAAACCAGATTCGCCTCGCCCAGTTATCTGTTTCCACCAGTCAGGCTCCACCTCCTAAAGGCTCCATGGTCTCTGAAGTAGCACCATAGCCTGTAGGTGATGTTTGTAGTTCGAACTATAGCACTCTCCAGTAGTTTAGTCCACAATAGTGGCATACCTTAAGTTCTTACAGTGGTCTTCCTCCTGACCAAATTTGAATTATCCACCCTCACATCTGGGCAGCCAGGCTCAATACCCAGCCTCCACCCCTGGCCTTTGACTATCTTTCAAATCCTCATTTCCAGTCCTTGTCCTATGCCTGTCTCCAGAGTTGGCTCTCTCTGCCTCCCTGCCCAATTCCTGCCTGTCATTTCCTGAGGGAAGAGCCTGGAGGAGCCTCAAGATCCCCCTTCCAGCCTTTCTTTCCCCTCCACCCTACTTCCTGTCTTTCCACCACAGCCTCTCTTCTTACCTCATGACTCAGCTTCTATCTCAGGCCCCTGCTGGTGAGGCATTCCTGTGTTCCCCTCCCAGCCACCAGCCGCCTGAACTCTGGACGCCCCCTCACCCCAACAAGTCAGCTTGGGCCCTGCCTGGCCCCCACCCACTAAGCTCAGTCACATCAGCCCCTCCCTGTGGGGTGTCCCACAGCAGCCAGCTGCTGCCTGCAGTTCATTGGTGGGGACCACATACCAGCCACCCCTGGAGCCGAGAGTTCAAACGTGGACCTCCTAGCATGTGTTTGATCAGCTGAGGCCAGATCCACAGCCTTCTAGGAAATGGCGTCTACTAGCTCAGCTGTTCTCTGGAGCCAGCTAGGCACATATGGCCAAATAGCCAAGGCATAAAGCAAAGCAATCTCTCTCTCTGTTTCTCTGTATCTCTGTCTGTCTCTATCTCTCTCTGTCTGTCTCTGTCTCTGTCTCTGTCTCTGTCTCTCTCTCTCTCTCTCTCTCTGGATATGTACGTACATGCGTGCTTCCGTGTGTGTGTGTGTGTGTGTGTGTGTGTGTGTGTGTGTGTGTGTGTTTTTCTGTCTGTCTGTCTGTGTATATCTTTGTGTGTGTGTGTGTGTGTGTGCATGTATGTGTGTGCATGTATGTGTGTGTGTGTGTGCATATATAGGACAAGAGAGGGACAAAGTAGGGAACGATGCATGTGTTGTATATCTGTTAGGAACTACTGGTGTGACCATATTTTTTGCTGGGCTGTTGCAGTGCTAGGTGTTATGTAGCAGAGGGTTGACAACATCACACAGTATAGCACACTTTGGGAGTAGTATTGCTCTGGTATGTGTGGGGAGGCGAGTGTTGGTGGTCTGAGATCTGATGTTATGTCCTCTGTGGTGGGAGTGCTGTGGTAGAGACATGTTGCAAGTGTGACAGAGGTATGCTCATGGATTCTAGTGTCACAGCTCTGGTGTGTGGTGGAGACACACTGTGAACCACTCGGTATATATGTCTGTTGGGAGACTGTGACCTATATGGCTGAAGATTCACGAATTCCCAGGCCTTTTCCTAGTGCTTTTAGCTCAAATGCTGTCTTCTCCAATTTCAGGTGAATTGGAACCATGTTCTTGTATAAGTTTTTGGGATTCCCACCCCATACCTAGCCTGCAGGCCCTCAGTTCTTGTGCTTTAATCCAAGCTATTGGCTAACCAGGATAGGAAGAAAAGGGAAGGCACCAGGAAGAAGAGAAATAAAGGAGAGGGGAGGGAAAAGGAGAGGTTGACTCAGAGGAAGAAGGGAATGTTGAACAGGAGGAGAAGGGAGGAGAGAAGTTGAGGCAATTGCTGTCTTCCTCAGGCCTGAGGATCCACTTTTCTAAGCTCTGGAGATACAGTACATACAAGTGAGACCAGAAAGGTCAAGTTCAGCAGGGCATGGGAGGCCTCAGACTGAGGAAGCAGGAAGCCCATGTAGAGGCCTTAGTATTAAAGCTGATGCCCACTCAGAGCTGCCTCTAGTTTTCTAACACAAGCACTTTCCATTTAATTTCTTGGTGGCCTATGCTCAAGCCTAGGGTGTTAACTTTGAATGATGCCTTTACCCTACATTCAATCAACTTGGTAGACACACCCTTAGCAAACAGTCCTCATGCCTGGACTTGGCCTGGCATGTGCCAAGACCTGGGATTCAGTCCATTCACAGGCCAGCGGCCACATTCCTGTTCTCCTGTGTGTGTCCGTGTCTCAGCTCCACCCTCCATCTGTCACTAATCTGGGACTGGCCTTTAGGCATCCTTTACAGACACATCCAATGGCCAATCCCCAACTCTCTTCCCACCTCCATACTTACCCAAGGAGCTCTTGACATTACATGTATCCATATAAAAACATTGTTGTCCTATACAGGGTTATAGGGAGCTTCAGCACTAGGAGAGCTAGCAGTGGGGCAGCAGGGCACCCAAAATACTCCATCCTAAAGCAAGTTGCAAGTACTGTATTTTAGTATGGAAAGGTGGGGCTTTCCATTCATGCATTTTTAGAAAATATAGAAAGGAATCTAAGAGGGATGCTGAAGGTGAGGTGGGATGCAGAATTAATTACCCAAGTGAGCTCGGGACTCCCAGAGGAAGCAATATTTGAGCAAAGACTTTAAGGATGTAAGGAAGTGGAGTTACCAGTGTCTAGGGAAGTGTGTTCAGGGCAGAGAAAACAGCCAGTTCAAAGGCTAGGAGGCGGGAGGAAGCCTGGCGAGACTTGAGAGCAAGCCTCTGACCAATTGCAAGGCAGAAAAAGCCTTTAGCTGTTGCATGGCACCCTTTATGCTCAAGCTATAGCTCTAGGCCCTCCTCAGCCTTCGAATCCAACCTTTCTTCACCAGTGTGAGTGTATGTGTGTGATTTTGAGGCAGTCTCTTTATGTATCCTAGACTCAAATAGAACTTTCTGTGTGGTCCAGCCTCTATTTAAACTCTCAGTCCTCCCGCCTCATCCTTCTGAGTGCTGGGGTCATAAGCACGTGATCCATACTCATTAGAAACTTTATTCTCATTGTAGAGTATCAGTCATCCACAGAGCCCTCCCACAATCCTGTGCAGTAGTACGTATGTGTGTCTCCACTGCACAAAAGCAAAAACAGCATCTGCCATTTACATGGTGCTACTACAATGCCAACGTGTATCATTTGTTCATCTAGCCTAAGAGCTTTGTGTATATTCAGTCATTTGATCCTCTAGCCCATGCTGTGAGTTAGACAGTATTATAAACCTCAGCCTTCTTGGACTGAAATTAAGGTTTATAGAGGTTCACCCACTTGACCAAGGTCACACACTATGGTAAAAGGCAAAGCCAGAGTTCAAAATAACGGTCTAGCTCCAGATATGTGGTCTTCACTCTGATGCTAAGAGTAAAATCCCTACAGTTCAGAGTCTAGCTGATTGGCCCAAGGTAACACACACACACACACACACACACACACACACACACACACACACAAACTGTTTAGTAAAGTTTGTCTTTTCTTTCACAACAAGCCTGGTTTACAAGCTAGTGACTCCACCAATGTGCCCACATTCCTGACCTTCCTGCTAGGCTCTCTAACACCCCAAGCTGACGCAGGCACCGAAGGCCTCCTGCTCTCTATGGGACTTGGTTCTTAATTTAGAACATTGTGTTTTTCCTCCTTCCCTCCTCCACCTATAGGTCTCCTCTCCAAGTAGAAACATGGAGATCGTACAGGGCACGCCTGGAATGGTAGAGGCCAGGAAAGGGGGTTGAACTGCTGCCAAGTGGGTGGCATTCTTCCTTCAAGGACAGCAGGAATGATCTGAGGGAGGAGCATTGTGGGCCAGCCTGGAACAATCCTTGTGCAGCCTTCCTGACAAGGGCATACATGCCTGTGAGGGTTCTGCATGTGTGTGTGTGTGTGTTAGAGGGTGTGTGTGGGGGTATATGGGTATTTAGGGTTCTAAGCACAGGGCTATTATCCACTGTCCCTCCACTAATACTTTTGGCCTCAGCCTGCCCTGTTTGCTTGAGGAACACCTGTTGGCCTCATTTTACAGAGCTTACCTGGCCCTTCTGATTCCAACTCAGCCTTCTTGGTCTTCCCTAAGTGGCTCTCTCAGCCTTTATCCTTTTGTTTTTCTTTTTGTTTTTCGAGACAGGGTTTCTCTGTGTAGCCCTGGCTGTCCTGGAGCTCACTCTGTAGACTAGGCTGGCCTCGGACTCAGAAATCTGTCTGCCTCTACTTCCCAAGTGCTGGGATTAAAGGCGTGTGCCACCACTGCCCAGCTTCTCAGCCTTTATCTTAAGGCCTCAGTCCATGTTGGGGGATTAGGGATCAGAATGTACAGGGATGAAAGAAAGTTCATTTTAGCCAGGATTTTGGGCCCCAGCCTGATGGAGCTGCAGGCATAGGCTGGCACCTTCTGAATGGGAAGGTTTGTGATGTGGAAGGAGCTCCTGTGTTTCCTTAGAACACAGATGGGAACCGTCTGTTAGGGAGCAGTCGGGAAAAGAGAACACCCCAAATCTTTCAACAGATGGAATGGTACTCAGGGGCTTTAATCCAGTTAGTGCAGACTCCACAATCATGGTGTCTAGCTCTGCAGCCTGGCTCGGCTCTGTACGTGCTGTGTGGCTCAAGCAAGTCACTCAACCTCTCTGTACCTTGTGACTTCATCTGAAAGATAGAGCTTATGGCAATAGAATCCAGAGCCCAGGCTTGTAGGGAGGGTTAAATGAGCCAATGTATGTAAGTGTGGGGAGCAGGCTGGCCTCTAGGAAGTCCTACATAGATGCTGGTTTCAGTATTTATGCAAGGTGGTGGCTGTGGTACACAGGTAGAATTTCTAATATCTAGAATCTTCTGTGCCTTTCACTCTCTGGACCATCACCTGCTCCTAGCATGCTGCAGGGATGGTGACTTGGCTCCATTGGCAAGATGTCAGCAGGAACGAATAGTGGACAGAACCTTGGCAGCTCTGCATCAGAATCCCCCACCATCTATTGCTTAGGGCATCTGATCATCAGCTTCCAGAAATGTCGGCACAGCCGGAAGTACACCAAAGCCTCAGCCCATTCCAGGCATGGCCCCAAGCCCGTCATCTTGGCTCCCTGGATCATCCTGACACACCTGCACAGGTGATGATTCACAGAAGGCTCACCAGCCATTAGCTCATTTGGAAGGCATGACAATCCTGGGAAAACGAAACGTTTTTTTAACCTTTGGGGTTTTTTGTTTGTTTGTTTTTGTTTTTTTTTTCCACCTGTGAATCTCAGAGAGGTTAAGCAACATGGCCAGAACCACACAGCTAGTGCACAATAGATCCAGAACACAAATTCATGTCGTTCTGACTTCAGGTCCACACTCATAGGTATGGTAACTATGGTGCCTGAGGATCTGAGAACACTTTTGACTCCCTCAGAGGTAGTCAAACCCACAAAAAGCTCTGCATCTACTTTTTAGGGGTCGGGGATCCAGCAGTGCTTGGCACCAGACTAAGTGGTCAATGGGGCTCTCAGTGAACAAATGGGAGCTGGATAACTAGCAGTCCATAGGTCCAAATCAACCAGAGTGCATTTAGCTCAGAGTGTTTTCAAGAAACTCCAGATGAGCCACTACGACTGCATCTTAAGGCAATTTTATAGAAAAATCCTGAGTCCTTGCTCCTCTCAAAAGACCCAGGAGCCCTGGCAGCCTTAGGCATGCATTCTAACATTGCAACAATCTTGCAGATGGGCATGGCCTGTCCACTTCACCACAGGCCCTGTTGCTCCCTGTGGTCACCCCAACTGTCATTCCTTAACCCATGTGAACCATTCGAGTCGCTCACCTTGATCACTCACTCACTTGCTTGCCTCAGAAGAGACATTGGACTAGCTTCCCGGGGCGGAGTGGGGGAGACTATAACTCCAGGGGAAGCTCTGGGGGAGAAGATAGCTGTCTAGATTATCATAGTCTCCCCAACATGCCCCTCCCTCTGTCTGCCTGGACACCTAGGTGAGCAGGACAAGGTCCAAGAAATCAGTTTTGTTGTGCATAAATAAAGAGCTCTGAGGTAGGAGAGGGCATTCCTTTTGGTCAGACAAGAGTCAGAAGCTCACAAGAAAAGGCTGCATTTGTACCTGAGAAAGAAAGGGACTTGAATGGGTAGAGAGGAGAGGAGAGAGGAAGAGAGGATGAGCCATAAAGGCAGCAAAGGAAGGAAGGTGGAGACAGTATGGGCTTTGTAGGGGACCCCTGAGCAGTTTAGCATGACTGGCTGTAGGGATGATGGAGGAGAGCTGGGGAAAGGGGTGGGAGCTAAGATTGCTGACTCCAGTTTCTAAAGCTCTGATTGGCACTCTGTGAAGGACCGGCTCCATTCATTGTTGCCATGGGATTTATGTGAAGCAAGGATTCTCTCGGAGGATTTGATGGGGATCAGAGGTTAGAATACCTGTTCAAGGCCACACAGTAAGTTAGTAGAATGTCCTGCCACTGCCTCACCCCCGACACTGGCTCCAATCCTGTGCATCCACCTCCTGAATAGCTTTCTGCCTCTGTCACTTTTGCATCACTGTGATAAAAGACCTAGTAGAACTGGCAGACACTATGAGAGCTTTATTTCGGCTCAGGGCTTCAGAAATCTCAGCGCTTCAGGAGTCTCAGCTCACAGTTAATGGACTCCATGCTCTTGAGCTGGACATTTATGGTGGTTGGGAGTAGGTGACGTTCCCATCATAAAGCACTGGGCAGCAGATAACGGGACCAGAGCCAAGAGAGACTGTATACCCTTCAATGGCTGCTCCTAGTGTCCTACTTCTGGCTAGTCTCCCACTCCTGAAGGTCTCACAGCCTTTCAAAACAGACACAACTGGCTAGTGAGCAAGTGTTCCAGCATGAGCTTGTAGGCGGCACTTCAGATCCAAGCCAGAATCCCCTCTATCCTCACAGCTTTGCCCTAGTTCATACACCTCATCTCACCTCTCACCTGGCCCTCTCACCTGGACTACACGAGTCTTCTAGCACTGGAGTTGTATTTTGCCCTGTGTCCAGTCTTCTCACTCTCTAGCTGCAGCCAGCGTGAACTTCCAGAAGCCAGAGCTGATAGTGTCTCTCCTGACTCTAGTTCATAGTAACCTGGCTGGGATCGCTAGAGAATACCCTGTCACTTGGAGGTTCTGTTCTCCTGCCAGCTTGCCCTTCTGCCTGAATTGTCTTTCCTGTATCAGGATACCTTCTTAGACTCTCACTTCAGTCCTCATTTCATGCCTGGGACAAGTGGCCTCCCCTAGGCTCTGCTACATTGTGTATCCTCTACTGAAGTAACGCCTTGAAGACCTCTCTTACCCGCCTGGGACTTTCCCCCAGACAGGGCCAATGTGCATGTGCACAAGGAGTCTGGATTCATGTCCTGCCTTTGGATCCTGTACTGCTATGAAGTATGCAGTGAGTCTCAATTTCCTTCTGTGAAATGTGGACTCTGAGAGCCTCAACTTCCCTGAGGGCTTTTGTGAGAAAGAAAGGAGTCCATGGAATGCACTTAGAGCAGCCCCTGGCTTGTAGTAAGTGCTCAATAAATGTAGCTAGGCTTATATGCTTCTTCTACATTGCCAAGACTAACAGGAAGATGGTGCATTGTGGCTGTATGGTTAAGGGCAGAACTGGAGCATCCTAGTTCAGGAGATATTGAGCTTCTTGGAAGAGGGTCTATCTGGAAGATGAGTCCAACTAGCTGGCTGTGAAAGCCAGGGCTAGGCTCCTGGTGGACTCCAGAGAGCCATCACTGGAAGCACCACAACTTCAGAGCTAATGGCTGCTGCATGTGTCAGCTCCTATCTGGTCTGGTCCTCCCCCATAAATGTGGTTCTAATAGTCAGCTGACACCTCATTAGCCTAAGTCCAGGTCCAATTGTGCTGTTGCAGTGAGCAAGCAAGCCTCTGAGGGGCCAGAGTCTTGGTAGGGCTGGGCCTTCCCCAGGGCCAGAGGGCCCACAACATGATACCGGCTCGGGGCCCAGTCAATGTGTTTCCAATCAGCAATTAGTCTTTAATTAATGGGGCTGTGAAATGATTGCTTTCCCGTCTGAATGGCAGCATGGGCAGGGAGCCGGCAGGAATGGCCATCTGGGGAGTGTTAAGCTGGAGTTACAAGAGGAGACATAAAGAAAGGAACCAAACACCCCAATTTGGGACTAAACCATGGCCCTGGGCAAGCTGCATGGCGCCCAGCCCAGTGCCAAATGAAAGCCAGGCCCAGGCTCCTGGTGGCACCTGCTCTTGACTGAGCTCTGGTGTACCCACGGAGTCTGAAGATGGCTGAGAAGCTACCCGCTTGGGGCTTCAGTTTCTCCAGGTGTCCCATGAACCAACTCTTCCGGCATTGGTGCTATGAAGGGCTTGTGCGCATGGCTTAGTGGGAAAGCTGGCCTAGTAGGCAGTTGCTCCCTAACATCGTATCTGGCCTCATTTGCAAAATGCTGAGAGTCATTTCTACCTCCTAGACTTGTTGGGGTGAAAAAGAGTTGTGTCAAGTGGTGCTTTGAGCTAAGAAGTCTTGCGGTAATATGGTTCCAGGTTCCCACACTCAGTCTCTGCTTCTGACAACCAGAAGGACAACGGTGGTGGCAGTCAGCTCGTGTGCTGAGCAACACGGAGTGTGCTCATGCACATCTCTTAGGGGGTCTTCCCAAGATCCCTCTGGCATTGCTATTGTACTCCTGGCTTCCAGCTAGCAGTTGGAGGATCTAGGGGCTGGAGCACTCTAGTGCTAATTGGGCCAGTGCTCTTGATGTCAGAAGACTCCATCATGGACAGCAGTCTGAAAGCCTCTCCTGACATTTAGGGTCAGAGACAAAAGAAACTCATTCATGGCAGAGCCACTACTAATGGGCATATTCAGTCTTCTCATGGTGTTGATGGGAAAACCAAGTCCCAGAGAGGTCATTGCCATGCTCAAGCCCATATTAGCATATGTTTATTGGTCCTGAGATTGGGCCAAGGCTACCTACTCTGAGATCCAGTGGGTTGCTATAAACCCACCCCCATGAGAACTGCCTCTTCCTATTGAATCCATTCTTAATTCTGTTTCTAATCCACAGGCATATCCCTTCCATCTCACCAGGCTGAGTCCCCTGTTTCTCCCCTGGGGTGCTGCCTCAGCTTCCTTCCTTTGTGGTATTCAGGTGAACCTTCCAAATGCACACTGTAGTTTTCTTTCACAACTCCATACTTCTGCTGAATTAGATATGGATTCCTCAGTCTGCCATCCAGGGCCATCTACATGAAGCCCCCAGCTCTGTTTCCAGTTTTAGCACCACCCGTTTGCTTATAAATCTCTCCCTAGTAATTTTTAGCCCGAGTGCACTCAGCAGAGATGGATTTCCAGCTCCGTAGAGCTGTCATGAGTTTTCACTGAGTTGCTGTATGTAAAATCCTTGGACTTGGGATAGTCCTGGCCACAGAGCATGTGGCATGTTAATGTTGGTTTGACATTTTTTTTTTTTTTTAAAAAATCAGACTCACTTTATCTATCCATCACTATGCCCACCTTCAGAGTTCTCCCTGACCACAGGGCTCCTCTTAGCCCACCCATTCTCTTTGCAACATGCTACGCCATCTTACTCTGTCTATGAGCCTCTGCTAATGTTCTCTGCCTTGAAACCCCATCAGCACTCTAGCACATCCTCTCTCATAGCCTGCTTTTATTCAGTGCTAAGAATGGAAGCCAGAGACCAGTGTGTGTCAGGCAAGCCCTTTGCCACTGAACCACATCTCCAGTTCACAGATGCCCCTGAGTAACCTAGAAGTTCCTTGAAGGCAGGCAGCGTCAGACAGAGAAAAGAACGTAGGAATCAGCATTAGGATGACTTGCACCTAAGTCTCAGACTTGCAACTTTCCAGCTGTGCACCACTGGACAAGTGACAAAACCTCCCCCAGTCTCAATTTTCTCAGTAGTAAAGTAATCCTTACTTGGCAGGGGATTAGAAGGTTGGCTCAGGAGAACAGAGATGGTCACTAAGTACTCTCACCCCCTACTGTTTTGTGTTAAAGATTCAGAAGGGGGACTGAGTGGCTGAGGACTGGTCTTCCTCTGGCCTGAGAAATATCCCACAGATGACTTCACTAGATCCAGGGCCCTGTTACTCTGATGGCCATGTCGTTCCTAAGCTCTCTCACCTGAACCAGCCTCTAGCACCTATAGGTATTACCAGAGCTGTTTATAACAAGAACCTACCATCCTTGTTTTAACTTATTTTTTTCTTTTTGATTGTTTTTTTGAGACCAAATCTCACATGGTAGCCCAGGGTGGCTTAGAATGTACTATGTAACAAAGCATTGCCAGAAACTCATGACACTCCTTTCACCTCCTGAGTGCTGCGATTACGGGCAGGAGGCATCATATACACTTCTTGTTTTGATTAAAATAAAATTCACCATTGGCTGGGGGGGGGTGGCAGCCCTTGAGTCAGAGCCTTCTAGGCGTTTCTTTATAGATGCTTCTATAGCAATCCCATATAGGTTCAGCTTGCCATACCCTTCTCCAGGCTGCTTCTTCAATCCACCCCTGGGCCAGCTATGCACCTGCTCAGTGTTTCAGCCACAGTAAGGCTGATAATGACCACATTGGTAATCTTACCTCCCCAGGATTGCTAGGAAGGCAAATTTAGAACAGTGAAGGTTGCATAAGAAGGTGACAGATCTGGCTGTAATTCTTGTACTGTCAATGACTGGCTGGGATTCCTTGGGCCAGTCTCTTCCCATCCTAGGCCTTCAATTTCTACAATAGCACACTCTTAAGTTTCCATTCTCCCTCACTTGAGTGAGGACATTGGCACCTCACTGATTTTCCTGCCTCTGTCCTTACCCCCTAGAATGTACTCCTGACACAGAAGTAGCTAGGATCCTGCTAAAACATATAGTACACCACATGACTCTTCTTAAAACCATCTCTTTCTTGCTTCTCATAAAGCATGGTAAATGCCAAAGGCATGGCAATGATCTACAATACACTGTGTCATGGGTTTCTAAACAGGGCTCCTTCTAAAGAGTTTAAAATGCTGATGTCTGGCTCTCAAACCCATGTGTTGTTTGATTGGTCTTCGAGGTAGCCTGGGTGTGTCAATTTTTAAAAGGGCCCCAGGTGTAGTGGTTTAATCTCCATTCTCAGCTGACTGGATATAGAATCACCTAGGAGACACACCTTTGGATGTGTTTGTGCATTTTCAAAGAGGAGGTTTAACTGAGGAGGAAAGAGCCACCCTGAATGTGGGTGGCACCACCCCATTGACTGGGGATCCCAAACTAAATAAAAAGGATAAAAGAAGGAAGCCAGTTGAGCCCCCCTCTCCCTCCCCCCCTCTTTCTCTCTCTCTCTCTTTCCCAGTCCATATCCTTTTTTGCTTTCCTGTCTGTGGACACAATGTGACCAGAAATTCATGTTATCACTTCTTTGATTTCAGTGCCATGACAGACTATATCCCCTCAAACCATGACTGAAAGCAAACCTTTTTCCTTAAGTCATGTTTGTCATGTGTTTGTTCACAGCAATGAAAAAAGTCGGTACTAAGAAGATGTATCAAATACTACCTTTGATAACTTGATTTGTGGTTTTTAGGCCTTTGGAAGTAGTTTGTAAGATGAATGTGGAGGAGTTTGGAGCTGTAGACTAGAGAATCTCCAAAGTGCTGTAAGAAGACTTCTACGAACCATTCCTTGGAGATCAGAATACCAAGGGAAATGTAGACAGTACAGACAATGCCCCTGAAGTTCCAGAAGGGAGCAAGGATTCTATCAGGAAGTGAAATATTATAATCTAGAAAAGAATCTGACTGTGTTCTGCGCATGTCCTATGAACTTGAGTGAGTCTGAATTTAAAACTAATAAAGCCATTTATTTTGTGGAGGAAATTTCAAATAGAGGATAGATGCTGTTACATGATTAGGGCTCACTTCACTTACTCAGATTTACAATGAAAGAGATCAGAAAGGCATGAAAGATGTGCAGTTTGATGAGAAAAGGAGATTGGGCCAGATGGAAGTTGACAAAGCAAGTACAGAGACATCAGCTATAATTGATAAAGACATTAGCACCATTAAAAAGAAACCCCTCAACCTATACTTGGCATCATCAAAGGCACTAGCTTGTAAAAATGACTATTCCTTTGAGTGGGGAGCCTGAACAGAGAATTCTACACAAGGGTTCCCTAATCCAAAAGAGCTGTGTAGGGAAGTATTTTCCCAGTTTTGGTGGCAAAGGCACCCAGACACCATTGTAGCTGTATCCCAAGGGGGCCAGGATATATCTCAAGCTGGCAGCAGAACTGGGCATCGTCCTTATTCAGGGGTGGAAAGTTCTGGTTGAAAGTGATAGGTTTGTAGACTTGTGATGGTTAGTTTTCATTGTAAACTTGACCAGCCTTGGAATCACTTAAGAGATACACCTGTGGGCATGCTGCCTGTGAGTATATTTCAAGAGAAGTTTGACAGGGGGTTGGGGGAAGACCCTGATTTAAGTTCCCACACTAAGAAGGCAAAGGGGAAGGAGCCAAATGAACACGAGCATTCATCTCTATGTTTCCTGGAGGTAGGCAGAATGCCACGAGTTGCTTCATATGCCTGCCACCATGCTTCTGTGTCAGGATGGATTACGTTCTATCAAAGTGTAAACCAAAATAAAGCTGTCCCTCAGTAAGTTGATTCTTGGGAGGTACTTGGTCATAGCAATGAGAAAAGTAGCTGACACAGCAGTTGACACTTCGTATAGCCCAACCTGAGAATCACTGTCCATAGGAGCTGGCTCCACCACTGCCCACAGCTCTTTGACTTCTGCTACCCGTCCCCTTCTGACTTTGTGGCTTGCTCACTCTCTCGTCCTCTATCCTCCCCTATTACTCGGTTTCACCTACTTCTCTTGCTGCTCCCCAAACATGTAAGGGACACCACCACCGCCTGAGTGCCTTTGGGTTCACTGTCTACAGCGCTTGGGATGCTTTTTCTCTTGCCATTAATATGTTTATCACCCTCACTTCATTCAGTGCCTGCTCAGATGTGACCTTCTCAAAGAACTGTTCCTAATAATCCAAGCTAAAGCAGTTCTGCCTGTCAAGTCCATCGCTCTCTGAGAATTACTCATTCATTTTCCTTGTAGTGCTTTAATTGCCAGGCATGTTATTTATCCATTTATGTGATTATTTGCAATTCTCCACTAGGAGTTTAGCTTCATGAGGGAAGGGACTTTGTTTTTGTTTTTTGTTTTCCCATTCCTGTATCCCTAACATATACAATAGTGCCTGGCATATAATAGACATTTAATAAAGCTAAGTTAAATAGACAGACAGATGCAATGGAAAAGAAGCTTGAGAATTAGGCCCATACAGATTGGAATTATGTTATCAGGGGTGTGTTTCGTTTTCAGCAAAATGTGAATGTGCAGTGTCCCCGAGGAAGCTCAGATGTTGGACTTACCAGATAAATAGGTTTGTAATATGATCAAATAAATAACAAAATAATTAAACAGCTATGGGAAAATTTCCAACATATTACTAAGTAGAGAATATAAGATGACAGATTGCATAAAAGGACCAAATAGAGATTCCTGAAGTATAAAGTACAAAAGTGAAGTGAAAAACTTATACAGGAGGCTGAGAATGTGGATCAGTTGGTAGTATGCTTGCCTAGAATGCCTGAAACCTTAAGTTTGATGCTCAACACCACATAATCTGGACATGGTGGTACATGGAAGTAATCCTAGCACTTCAAAAGCAGAAGCAGAAAGATCAGGACTTCAAACTAAATAGTCAGTTCAAGGTTATCCTGGGCTACATGACAGTCTGTGTCAAGAAACCAGAAAACTATTTCAGGAAGTTAATGGCATATTTGAATTGGTTATGAAAAAGAAATAAAGAAATTTGAAGAGGGTCAAGTATTATTATCTGTCGAGAAGAACAGAAAGATAAAACAAGCCGGGCAGTGGTGGTGCACACCTTTGATCCCAGCACTTGGGAGGCAGAGGCAGGCAGATTTCTGAGTTCAAGGCTAGCCTGGTCTACAGAGTGAGTTCCAGGACAGCCAGGGCTATACAGAAAAACCCTGTCTCAAAAAACAAAACAAACAAACAAATAAACAAAAAAGAAGGATAAAACAATGAAGAAAAGTAAATAGCCTCAGAGGCTCATGGGAAACCAACAGCACACAGATTTAGTCATGTTGGGAATCTTGGATGATAGATGAGACAGTATCGTAAAGGATATTTGAAAAATAATGGCTAAAAAACCACCAGATTTAATTAAGAACAATAATCTACACATCTCAAAAGCTCAATGAATTCAAAGTTGGGTAACTGTAAGTAGTTATAGTAAACCCGAAGATAGAATTATGAGGGCAGCAGGAGAGAAATGATTCATTATATTAAAAGAATCCTGAATAAGATTGATAGTTGATGTGTAATTAGGAACAATAGAGGCCAGAGCAGAGCACAATTACACATTCAAAGCACTGCAAGAACTAAGGATTTCAACTAAGAATTCTATATCCAGCCAAATGATCCCTTAAAATTAAGGAAAAGACAAAATATTCCAATATAAACAAAAAATAGAAAGAATCTATGATCATCTGTCTTGCCTTATAGGAAGTGTTAAAGACAATAGTTCCTATGGGAATGAAAAAAACTAGATAGTAACTTGGACCTATGTGGATAAAGAACTACAATATCATCCCAGTGTTTTTCTCTCACCATATTTAAAAGGCAACTTAAAGTGGAAATTAAAAACTTGTGTTTATGGGCATTCAGTACATACAAATATTTTATAGTGGGAAAGGTACAAAAGTAACTGGAGGTGTAGTTCAGCACTAGAATTGGTTTATCACTCATGTGGCCCTGAGCTCTACTCTCAGCACAAGAGCACAAAGAAATATGTAACAAAAGGAGGTATATATAGTGCATCCTATTGAAACTGTATCAAATCTCCAGGCAACCAGTAAAGTAAGAAATTTTAAAGGACAGTAAAAGAAACAACAAGAGGCAAAAATGCTATTTTAGAAAATACACATTTAAGAAAATAGTGATGGAGAAACAGAAATAAAAGTGTACGCAGAGCAAAGTGGCAGATAGAAGTCCCACCATAGTAGGAACTATATGAAAGGTTACACACTCTGTCATCCAGTTATTCTGTGTGTACAATCATACTTTTATGTGTGGAGTGGTGGGGGACCAGATGTAGGGTATTGTTCATGCTAGATAAGTGCTTTCCCTCTGAATTAATATTCCTACTTAAACTTTTTTTTTTTTAAATTTAAGACCAAGTCTTACTAAGTCACTGAAGTTGGCCTCAAACTTGCACAGACTTCTGAGTAGCTGGGATTATAGCACAGCTATGCCCAGCAAGACTCATTTTAGATTCCAGCGTCACTAAGTTGAAAGTAAAAGCTAAGATAGCATGCAAACAGAACTAAGAGAGGGCTGAAGAGGCTGGGTAAGTGTAACACAAATAGACTTTAAAGCGAAACTTCCTCTAATAAAAAAGAGAAATACTGTATAATGCTAAGAGGGTCAATATTTCAAGACGACATAACAATTATAAACATAGATGCGTCCAAAAACAGAGCCCCCTAATCATGAATCATTTTTGACAGATAAAAGGAAAAATATAATAACAATGGAATACTTTAATACTTTAATCTCTGTAACAGATAAAATCAGATGAAAATGAGCATACTTGTACTTGAACTGGTTGGGTACAATGGTGAGCACTTCTCATCTAAGCACTTAGGAGGCCAAGGGAGGAAGGTCACAAAGTTGAAGCTAGGTTGGCTTACATGCTCAGATCCTGTTGCCCCAAATATAGAGTTGACAGATATCTATAGAACGCTGCCTGTCAAGAACTATCACACATCCTTCTCATGTGCAGATAAAATATTATCTAGCTAGATTATATTCTAGGCCATAAAACACTTATTAATAAGGAATTTTAAATGGCTAAAACAGTGGAAAGTGTTTACTATAAACACAATGGAATGAAATTAGATAGTTAGATAACAGAAATTCGATCATTTCACAAGTGTAGGCAAATTTAACAAGACAAACCTAAGACATAAAGGGCCAGTGAGATCCCAAGGGTGCTTAGAAACTTGTTTGTGAGGCGAGAAAACAATTGTCCAGGAGCCTCAGTCAATGCAGTGCTTCAGCATTTGCAGCTGGAAAGGCCAGTGTTCAAAACTGTAAGGGCTCAAATCAGGATTCTCACTCTCCAACCCAAGGAAACTGGATAAAGGAGGTAAACCAAGCACAGGAGAACAGAAGGCACAGAATTCTAAACAGTAAATGAAACAAGGAAATTAAAAAAATCAATGATATTATAGAAGGTAAAATTTGGTACTTTGGAAAAGACCAAGAACACATCCTAACCTTTGTTTAGACTGAAAGAGCAAGGATGAAATGCCTCAAATGACTGACATCAAGAGTGATAAAGAATACATTACTACTAGCCTGATGAAAATGAAAACAAGCCCACAGTAATAGTATCAACAATTACATGCCAAGAAAGGAATGATCCTACATGACAAATTGGACAGATTTCTGTCAAGACACTAAGTACTGAAACTGACTCCAGAAACTCAAGATGGCCACACACAAAAAGAGCAATTAGAATTAGTAACTTACTTAACAAGATGGAAAGTCACAGAGCGAATATATTTTATATTTATGTCCTTTGCAGTGAGAACCTGAAAATGCATTTAAGAAAGGAGTTCCACTAGCGGACTGTGGCAGCGCATTTGTGGACTTGCCGACAGGGGAGGCAGGCAGAGGCAGAAATGTCACTTGGGTCTAGAAGTTTGTGTCCAACCTCAGAAACACAGAGAGCCTACCCCTTTAAAATCAAAGCAACAGTTAGTGGAGTTGGGGGCACAAATGAGGAAAGAAAACAATTCTCTATACAATTGCGTCAAAAAGAATGTAGTGCTTAGAATATGTGTGCAGGGTGAAGCACAATAAAGCCTTGAATCAAATTAAATAAGACCTAACTAGAAAGCCAGGAACACAATACTGGTAAGATAGCAATACTCACAAAACTGTTTCACAGATTAAACTCAATCCCTATCAAAACCCGAGCTACATTTTCTCCCTAGAAAGTGGCTAGGTGATTTCTCACATTCATATGGAAATGCAATAAAGAGGGATATTCAAAGCAATAAAAAATTATAAAACAATTTAGATCTTTGAAACTTTCTGATTTCAAAACTTGCACGAAGCTATGTAACTTGGCCTGTGTGGTACTGGTGCAAAGGTAGAGAGAAGCATTAAAGAGGCCTGGAATTAGGAATAAACTCATTCAAGTATAAACTTTGTGATAAGAGTTATAAGACTACCCAGTGGGAAGCAAGTCTTTAACCACATAGTACTGACTAATGTTTACACCAATAGGAATGGGGAGGGAATTTGGGTCTCAACCTCACACTATGAAGCAAAACCAGGCATATCTTAAGTTAAAGGCTGTACAGTCAGCTACAGACTCAAAGATCTGTATCTCCAAATCATCAAAGACCAAAGATTTGAAAGACAAAATTAAAAAGTCTTATTCTTAGAATATAATTTATATTATATTATATTATATTATATTATTGTTTTGACCTTAGATTAGACAATGGTTTCTTAGGGATGACACCAAACACCAAGATAAAAAAGATAAATTGAACTTTCAGATAAAGATGCCTGTGCCTCCCAAGTGCTGGAATTGCAGGCACATGCCCTTATATATCACTTGTTGGCTTAATTTTTAAAGGAGTTAGTGACTCAACAGCCATTTATCTAAAGAAGATACATGAACGGCCAGTAAGTACACAAAAAGTGCTCAGTGTCGTTAATTGTCAAGTAGAAGTCAAACGATGAGCTAGCACTTATACCCACACGTTCCTTCAAAAAGTAAGATAATAACATATGTTGAAAAGAATACTGAACCATCTTATTTTCGTGATGGGAGTGTAAATGGCCCTGCTATTTCCCAAAATGCTAAACGTAAATTACCATAGAATCAAACAATTTGATTCCTTGTGAGAATACCCAAGGGAACTAGAAATGTGTTCAAGCAAAGACTTGGACATGCATGTTTGCAGGAGGATTATTCATAATGTCCCCAAATGGAAACAGCCTTTGTGCCCATCAACTGACGAATGGATAAAGGTTCAATGCATGAGTACGATGAAATGCCATTTAATCAAAAATAATCAATTTAGCCAGTCCTTGAAAATGTTATACTGAGTGAAAGACGTCGGTCAAGAGACCACAGATTGTATCGCTCCATTTATGTGAAATGTTCAAAATGGAAAAAGCTACAGAGATGAAAAGCAGATTAGTGATTTCCAGGTATTTGGGGAGAAATAGAGTGGAACTGCTAAGTGATAGAGTGAGTCTCTTTCTGGAATAGGGGAACTGTTCTTAGAATTGAATAGTGACCATATTTGTGCAGCACTGAATGCACTAAATGTTGTACGTTTGCAGGCTGAGTTTCTTGGGTAAGTGCCATTTCTCAACAACCATCAAATAAGAAATGCAAAGCACACATGGAGCCTATGCCTATCCTTTATTCAGGGGTCTCTGATCTTACAAACCATAGTAACATAGCAACTTCAGGAAGTTAATATTGTTACAGCGTGCAAACCATAGCTGGATGTTATTTTTATCACACATAGATTTGCATAAACACAAGCACAATCAGGACAGGAAATTTTCCCCTAGAAAAATCTTCCTCGTGGACTCATGTCCCTTGGAGTCACAGTCCCCTTCACCCACTATCCACAATCCATGACAACCATTAATCTACTCCCCAACTCTGCAATTGTGTCATTTCAAGAATGTATATAAATGAAATAATATGGCATGTGACCTTTGAAATTGGTTTTTATTGCAGAGCATAGTTCCCTGGAGATGCATTCATGCATGTATCAAGAGTTTGTTTCTTTTCATTGATGAGCAGCATCCCATAGTATAACTGGACCAGTTATTCTACCATTTACCTGTTTAGGGTCATTTTGATGGTTTTCAGTCTTGGGTTATTGCAAATAATTCTGTTATGAATAAGAAATCATGAACAGGTTTTCTGTGTGGATAATTTTTCATTTCTCTGGGATAAATGCCCAGGAGTGTAATTGATGGGTTGCATGGTAAGTACATGTTTAGTTTCTAAAGAAACCACCATATTATTTCCCAGAGTATCTGTAACATTATATATTTTCATACCAGCAATGTATAAAATTTAGTTTACCTTCATTCTTGCCAGCATTGTGTCTTTTGGAGGGATTGGTTCATTTTGGCTATTAAGTGTGTTGGGCATGTGGCTGGTTGTTTGTATTATTCCTTTATTAGCATGGTCATGTTCATGTGATGTTTTAGTGGATGTCTCCATTTTTATTTCTGATACTGGTATAATGGTTTATGTCTTCTCTTATCTAATCAGCCTGGATAGAGGCTTATCAATTTTGCTGATCTTATAAAAAAGAAAAGAACTTTTGGTTTTGTTGATTTGCTCTATTGATTTCACAATCATCTTCACTCACTTCATAAATCAATTTGATTGATTTTTGCTTTAATTTTATTTCTATTATTTTGTTGTCTTTTGAGTAAGGTATGGATGGTTGTCTTTGATTTTCCCATCTAATATAGACATTCAGTGTTTATAAAATGCCTTATGAGCATCACTTTGGCTATATCTTACATTTTGATCATCTTTCTTTCATCTTTATTTGTTTTAAAATATTCTGTAATGCTTCTGAGAGTTTTCTCTTTGCCTTGTGTGTTAAGAACACCATTTGACTTCCAAGGATTTTGGTGTTGAGCTCGTTATCCTCTTGCTTCTGCCTCTCAAAAACTAGGCTTCCAGGCATGTGCCATGATGCCTGGCCCTCTGTTATTTGTTCACAGTTTAATTCCATTCTGGTCTGAGAACAGACACTGTGTCATTTCTATTATTTTAAGTGTACTGCACTGTAGCCCAGAGAATGATCTGATTTGTGATTGTCCATGTGAGCTGGAGAAGAATAGATATTCCACTGTGGCTAAAGAAGTCTATCAAAGTCTATTATAGCAGTTGGCTGATGTTAAGTGCAACTATTCATAATGATTTGCTTCCTGGTAAATGCATCCAATTATGATGAGAGAGTATTGAAATTGCAAGCATAATAGTGAGTTCATGCATTTATCCCTGAATTTCTATCAGATTTCACCTTGCATAGTTGACACTGTGTTGTTTGGTAGAGAAACATTAAGAATTGTTATGTCTTCTTTGAGAATTGTCCCTCCATTGTGATTTACATCTGGTTTGTTCCAACCAAAATCTGGGTTGAAATGTAGTTCTCAATGGTATGGTATTGAGAAGCGATGAGTTCTTTGAAAAGTAATTCCATCACAGAGGCTTCATTTAGCATGTGGAGATAAATATAATCACCACAGGGGGGCTAGTTATTTTGAGAGAAGATTATTTTAAAATGAGTTTGATACCTCCCCTTACTCTCTCCTACAGATGCACTTCTACTGTGAATCGTTTGTGAGAGGGTGAGTATCTCATGTGTTTCTAGAACCATGAGCTAACTAAATGGGGGTTCTTTATGAATTTCTCACTCTTAGATATTCCGCAAGAAACAGTCTTATTACTTAATGCTCATCCTTACTTTCCATGTACCTCTTAGACATCAAGTATGCACTTGTGCTGACGGCTCACAAGCATGTGCACTCAGACTCTTCAACTTTGTAGGACAGGGAGAAGACAAATAAGCTGGACCATTTAAGAGCAAGTGTATGGGAGGTTCTTGGGATCCAGCTCAGCTCTGAGGGATCCAAAGAAGGTTTAATACCTTGAGCTCAAATCGGGATCACTTGCATAGCATGAACCTGTTCCTAGATTTGATTTTCAACACGGCAAAAATTCTTTGGAAGAATAGACACATATGAATTTCCTGATCAAAATTTTAATAATTATTTTAAGGAAGTTCAGCTAGTAACAGAAGTATAGAGGGAGACAATTCAATGAAATATAAGTCACAAATGAAGAAATTAAAGAATTAAAATTTCTCTGGAGCTGACTCATACAACAGGTGGAATAAGAACAACAGTATTCTCAGAATGACAAGAGTGAACTTGATTGGATAGAAGAAGATCTGTGAACTTGAAATCCGGTCCATTGCAGTTATCAGGTCTGAAGAAAAATTAAATCCAAGTGTGGCCAGTAAAATGGATCAGATGGTATAGTGCTGGCCCCACATCCCTGACAATCCAAGTTTAACTCCGCAGAGCCTCCATTAAAGAGCTGCATGCTGGAACGACAGAGTAATGGGAGACGCAGGAGAATGGCCAAAAGTCCACATAAGCAGCACGCAGGGGCAGGAATTACAATGGAGAGCTTGACTCAGAAACAGCATGGAAGGTGACAAGCTACTCTGCACAGCACTGCTGTGACCTCCTCACAGGTAGAGTTGCATTCTGAAGTCTGCATTCATCATACACATACATAAAATAAGTGAATAGAAGTCTAAAATTAAATCAGAATTAAATGTCATGATTTGTGGAATGCCATCAAGAGACCTAAACGTATTGTGACAAGAATCTAAGAAGAGAAATAGAAGAGGGCAAGAAGTTTAATTAAAGGACTAATGACAGAAAACTCCCCAGATCTGAAAACAGATCTAGACATCCAGGTACATGAAACTCAAAGTCTCTGTCTCTAAATAGGTTTAATGTAAAGATCTTACCCAAACACTTTGTAATAAAGCTGTCATAAACCAAAGATAAAATACTTGGAAGCAGCAAACAAGGCTCGTCACACACAAAGGAGCCATCATTAAGTTACCAGTGGATTTCTCAGCAGGAACCTTGAATTGAAAGCTAAGAGAGAAACACATGATATACTCAAAGTACTTAAAAAAAAAAAATCTACCAGCCAAGAATATTTTACCTGTCAAAGCGGTCCTGTAGGGATGAAGGGAAGTTAAAGACTTTCCCAGACAAACAAAAAGCTGAGTTCGTTGGTCATTACACCAGCCTTACAAGAAAAGCTTAAGGTAGTTTTTAAGCTGAGACAAAAGGATCCTAATTAGTATGATAAAAATATGAGACTCACCAGAGAAAGGTGAAGATGTATCCAAATTCAGAAGGCTCTAGTGCTGTTCTGGTAGCATGTACATCACTTTTAATTGTAGCATAAAAGAAAAAGCGAGTGTTCAAACTAACTTTTAGACTGGAAGAGTTGGGAAAGTGCCACACGAGCATGAGGAGCTGAGTTTGGATCCCCAGCAAGCTCAGAGAAAGCCTAGCATTCTGGTGCTCCCTTGCAACAGCAGCACTGGCAACACAGAGACAGAGAGAGCATCCCCCATGGTTTGCTGGCCAGCAAGCTCAACTGAATCAGGGATCCCCAGTTTCAGTGAGAAACTATTTCAGAAAATAAATTGGGGAGTGATTGAGGAAGAAACCTAGCACCAATTTCTGGCCTTCTCACATACACAAACACAGGCATGCATATCCACCTACATGTGCACAGGTACACAGACATGCACACAAATACCACACATGTGTACATGTATACACAAGTACTATGATAATTTGTTAGTGTATCCCAAGTATGATGAGAAGTATGTTTGACAAAATAATTTTTTTTACATGTGCCAACTAGACTGGTACACACCTGCAAGTCTAGAACTTAGAAGGTAGAGATATTCTCTTGATTGTGAGTTCAAGGTCAGTCTCGGCTACCTGGAGAATTTCAAGCAAGTATAGGATCAATAGCAAGACTGTCTCAAACAAATACATCCACAAAGTAGCTAGATAATTAACAAAGTAACTTAAAATGTATGTGGGAAGCTATGTTGCTATCAGCTTAAAAATAGACTCTTAGATGTTATGGGCATCTCATGATAATCAAAGAGTAAAAATCTGTAGTGTATACACAAAAGATAAAGGAGAAATGAATGAAAACAAATAACTACATAAAATACAAAAAAATTACAGGAAACAATGATAAAAATGGCAGTAGTAAATCTTTACCTATCAATTTAATTTTATTTACTGGATTTAATAAGATTTAATTACTTTTAAAATCTCTAATAAAAAGACAACTAGTGGCTGAATTAATAAAAGTCAAGATACAACTATATCCTACTTACATAAAGCCCATTTGGGTTTGAAGTATATGGATATGCTGAAGATGAAAGGAGAGAAAAAGGTATTCTATTAAAATGCAACCAAAACAGAGCAGAAACTCGCTACACATTTTAAAAAGCACTGTAAGATATGAAAATTTTATTTTATAAAGCTAAAGAGGTCAGTTCAACAGGAGTATATAATAATTATAAATTTGTATGCAATTAATGTAAAAACACAGATATATAAATCAAATATGCAGAAATCAGAAGGGAGAAGTAGACAATACAATAAAGGCAGGACTTTGAAATACTCTGCTTTCAATAGTGGATAAATCATCCATACAGAAAATGTGTGTGGAAGTATTGGGCTTGGACTATACTTTGGAGCAAATGGATATAACAGACATATACAGAACATTCCTCCCAACAGCAGCAGAATACATATTTTCTGAAGCTCACATAGGACATTCTCCAGGGTAGATCATATGTTAGGCCACAAAACAAGCTTTAACAAATTTAAGAAGATTGAAATAATATCAAGTATCTTTTCCAACCACAGCGGTATGAAACTAGAAATCAATAACAGGGGGAAAATGGAAAATTCACAAATATGTGAAAATTAAACACACTTTTGAACAACCAATGGGTCAAAGAAGAAATCAAAGGGCAAATAAGAAATATCTTGAGACAAACAAAAATGGGAAGAGAACATAGCAAACCTTACAGGATGCAGCAGCAGGGCCCTAAGATAAACACCAAGGAAAAATAATCTCAAATAAACAATCTAAATTTACATCTCACGAAAATGGGGAAAAAAAAAAAAGATCAAGCTAAACCAAAATTTAGCAGAACAAAGACCAGAGCAGAAGCAAATAAAAGAGTTAAGGAACACAATAGAGTGCAACTAAGGGTTAATTTGCTCAAGATAAACAGAAATGGCAAATTTTTAGATAGAGATCCTAAACAAAAAGTGAAAACTCAAAATCAGAAGTGAAAGAGGGGATTATTGAGACTGCGGAAACAGAAAAGCTAGAGATCCTAAGCCACCAACATGAACAAGTACACACCAACATGAACAAGTACACACCAACATGAACAAGTACACACCAACATGAACAAGTACACACCAACATGAACAAGTGCACACCAACAAGCTGGGTCCCAGTGAACAAATGGGGGAATTTCTGGGAACATATGACCTGCCAAAACTAAGGCAGAAAGAAATACAAACTCTGAACAAAGTAGTGATGAGTAAGGAGGCTTAATCAGTAATCAAAACTCCCAACAAAGAAAGCCTCAAGTAAGATGGCTTCACTGTGGAATTCCAACTGACATTTAAAGAAGAATTAATTCCAAGTCTCAAACTCTTACCAAGAACTGAATGCAAGAACATTTCTGAATTCATTATATGACACTAGTATTGTCCTGATAGGAAAGGCAGACAAGGACATTGCACAAAAACAAAATTCCAGACTTGTATTCCTGATGAACACAGAAACAGAGCTTCTCCTCAAGGCATTGCCAAGCCACAATCATCAGCTCATTGTAAGTCCACACAATGATCAGGCTGGCTTCCTCCCTGAGACATAGGGATGCCCAACATATATAAATCAATAAACCTCCCATAAGAATAAAATGAAGGAGAAACATAATTGAATCATCTTAATAGATGGAGAGAAATTATTTGAAAAAAAAAATCCAACATCTTGTCTTCATAAAACTCTCAACATCTCAGGTATAGACGGAATGTAGCACAAACTATTAAAGGGCATATCCGAAAGTCCATGACAAACATCAAAGTCAATGGTAAAACCTTGAAAGGTTTTCATCTAATTAAGAGTAAGATAATAAATAGATGCCCACTCTTGTCACTCCTATTCAATATAGTACTGGAAGTTCTATCTGGAAGAAATAGGCAAAAAACCAGGAAGTAAATGGCATCCAAACTGGGAAGGAAGATGTTAACTTGACTCTGTTTTCAGGTAATATGGTTTTATAAAGAAAAAAGCATAGAAATCTCTACAAAAATCAACTATGTTTTCATACACTAACAACACCAAAATGATCCAAAACCAAGAAGGCACTCTCACTTACAGTAGCATCAAGAAGAGTAGAGACTTAGCAATAAATTTAACCAAGGAAGTGAAAGAGCTATAATATATATATATATATATATATATATATATATATATATATATACACATACATACACACACATATGTGTATACATATATGTGTGTATTTATATCACACCTATATATGTATATGTATGCATGTATATACATATATATGTGTGTGTATATATACACACACATATATGTGTGTGTTATATATACATATATATGTATATATGTGTGTGTATATATATATACATATATATATATATATATAT
Source organism: Mastomys coucha (assembly GCF_008632895.1). Taxonomy (NCBI): domain Eukaryota; kingdom Metazoa; phylum Chordata; class Mammalia; order Rodentia; family Muridae; genus Mastomys; species Mastomys coucha. The sequence continues at coordinate 99,630,686 of NC_045030.1, forward strand.
ACATATATATATATATATATATATTAAACAGCTCTTTAACATTACTGCATGGAAGCCGGGCAGTGGTGGTGCATACGTTTAATCCCAGCATTTGGGAGGCAGAAGCAGGTGGATTTCTGAGTTTGAGGCCAGCCTGGTCTACAGAGTGAGTTCCAGGATAGCCAGGGCTACACAGAGAAACTTTGTCTCAAAACAAACAAACAAACCAACAAACAAAAATAAATTACTGCATGGAGAGATTAGATACAAACAAATACATTTGGAAGAGTGGGATGGTGACAAAAATGCCTGCTACAACAATGGGCCAAAGACCTACTCAGACATTTTTTTCCCTAACAGAGAGGTATATGGCCATGTTCTCATTCAATTATCATTGATTACGACGGAACTCCAAATTTAAAACCACATTAAGATCTTGCCTCTCATTTGCTAGGATAACTGCTATCAAAGTCTATTTTCTTTTTTTATTGGATATTTTATTTACATTTCAAATGTTACTGCCTTTCCCGGTCTCCCCTCCAGAATCCCTCATCCCATTCCCCCCTCCCTGCCCCTATGAAGGTGCTCCTCCACCCACCTACCCACTCCCACCTTCCCGCCCTGGCATTCCCCTACACTGGGGCATCCATCGAGCCTTCACAGGCCCAAGAGCCTCTCCTCCCACTGATGTCCAACAAGGCCATCCTCTGCCACATATGTAGCCGGAGCCATGGGTCCCTCCATGTATATTCTTTGGTTTGTGGTTCATTCTCCGGAAGCTCTGGGGGTACTGTTGCTCCCCCTATAGGGCTACAAACCCCCTCAGCTCCTTCAGACCCTTCCCCAACTTCTCCATTCGGGACCCCGAGCTCAGTCCAATGGTTGGCTGAGAGCATCTGCCTCTATCTGTCAGGCACTGTCAGAGCCTCTCAGGAGACAGCTATATCAGACTCCTGTCAGCAAGCACTTCCTGGCATCCACAATAGTGTCCGGGTTTGGCAACTGTATATGGGATGGATTCTCAGGTGAGGCAGACTCTAGATGGCCTTCAGTCTCTGCTCCATACTTTGTCTCCGTATTTCCTCCTGTTATTACTTTGTTTCCCCTTCTAAGAAGGACCGAAGCATCCACACTTTGGTCCGAAGCATCCACATTTTGGTCTTCCTCCTTCTTTAGTTTTATGTGATCTGTGAATTGTATCTTGAGTATTCCGAGTGTCTGGGCTAATAATCACTTATCAATGAGTGCATACCATGTGTGTTCTTTTGTGATTGGTCTACCTCACTCAGGATGATATTTTCTAGTTCCATCCACCTGCTTAAGAATTTCATGAATTCATTGTTTTTAATAGCTGAGTAGTACTCCATTGTGTAAATGTACCACATTTTCTGTATCCATTCCTCTGTTGAGGGACATCTGGGTTCTTTCCAGCTTCTGGCTATTATAAATATGACTGCAATGAACATAGTGTAGCAAGTTAGTAAGAAAATGGAAACCCTTGTGTACTGATCAATATGTGAATTGGAGTAGCTGCTATTGTGGAAAATCTTTGGAAGTTCTTCAGAAAATGAAAAATAGATCTGGTAGTTTCACTTCCAGCTTTCCATCATATATTACCTTGAAAAGTGTCTGCAGTCTTGGTTTATCACAGCACTGTTTACAATAGGCACAACACAGAAATAACCTAAGTGCCCCTGATAGATGAGTGAATATAAAAGGTGGTATGTATATGGCTATACAATGGAATACTATTTAGTTTTTTAAAAGAAATTCTTCCATTGTAAATTCAATGAATCCAAAGGATACTGTGCTAAGTGAAGGGAGCCAGGCACAGAGAGAAAAAGATATGTTAAAACAAATGCCAAGCTGGTATAAACAAACAATAGAATGGTGGTTACCAGGGGCCGGATGGTGGGGGAAGTAGGGAGATGTTGATCATAAATTCTAAGAAAATGCAAGGACAGAGATTTATGGTATTATACTTGGCAATGTATTCTTAGATATAGCACCAAACCTACAAGCAACAAAAGTCTTTTGTTTTGTTTTGTTTTTTTGAGACAGGGTTCCTCTGTGTAGTCCTGGCTGTACTGGAACTCACTCTGTAGACCATGCTGGCCTTGAACTCAGAAATCCACCTGCCTCTGCCTCCCAAGTGCTGGGATTAATGGCAGGCACCACCACTGCCTGGTGAAACCATAGTCTTACGTGTCAACTTGAGTAGGCTACAGGAAGCCCTTACTTAATCAAATTCTCATTTTTGTGTTCTTTCTAATGGTGGTTTGTAGTTTCCCTCTCTCTACTCCTCCCAGTTCCGCCCAACTCCCCTCCCATCCAGATCCACTCTCATTCTGTCTCTCTCACTTGAACAGAACAGACCTCTGAGGTATAACAACTGAATAGGACAAAATAAACTATAATAAGCTGCATTTTTAACACTGTCAATTACAAGTCTGCATTCTCTACCTGAGTGTTGGTTCTAGTCAGGTTTCTTCTTGTTACTTTCTGCTCCAACAAAATGTGCTGCCTGTCTCTAATTTGGAAAAGTAGCTTGTCCTGTGACATTCTCCTCCTCACCCACCACCAAGGATGAGATGGTGAATTATCTCTTTTTTTGTCCTGTTTACTTTTGAATTCATCTTGCTCTTTTTTCTTCTAAAGGATTATGGTGTGGACTGTTTTGACATGCTTCCTCTTTTCTAAGATAAGCATTCAATGCTATAAATTTCCCTCTCAACACCGCTTTGACTGCACTACATGGATCTTTATATGTTACATTTCATTCTCCTTCACTTCGTGTCCCTGTGTGCCAGAGTCAACATTTCACCACTTCAAGAGACATGTGAAAACCATATTTCGTTCGGGTCTCACTGTATACCCCCTTTCGAAGACACATTCCCTCTACTTATGTTGAGAGCTGTATTAGACGTTGTTAAAATTTTGCATTGACTGTCAAATGTAATTTAAAATTTGAAGAAAAAGGAAGGAAAGTAGTTTTACCCAATTTTAAAACGTTTTTCCCAGCATACTTTCTTATTTCCTGATACCTTGCTATGCTTCCTCTTTTAATTTTATGACACTCCGTATCCTTTAGAGCCTCCTTTAGCTATAGGCCTATTGCTATCAAATACTCTTGGTATGTCTTCATCTGAAAATGCCATTGTTTCTGCATGACATTTCCTCTGGACACAGTTCTTTCAGCCCCTAAAATATTATGCCTGTTGCTTTGAGCATTTGTATTTCCAGATGAAACATATGCTCTAATCTGCGTTGATCCCCTCATAAGTATTATTTCTCTACTATTACTTTCATTAATTTTCTTTGTTTTTAGTTTGTAGAAATTTGACCAAATATGTCTTGTTTTGTATTTGCTAAGTTTGTTGAGTCTGCAACTTTGTGTCTCTTGTTAAATTGCAGCATTTAGACCACTGAGTCTTCTAGTGTACTTTATCTTTGCGGTTCACATTGGGTAACAATATTCAATCCTGTGTCTTCAACGTCACTGACTCTTCCCGTGGTTTCCATCTTTTTTTAAGTTTGTTTATCAGATTTTCATTTTATTCAGTGCGTTTCCTCACTCTCCTTTTTTAAAATTTTTGCTTTCTTCAATATATTTTCTATTTCTTTACCAACTTTCTGGGTCAGTCTCCAGTTTTTGTTTCATACATTTATATTTCTGTTGTCATCTAATTTCCATATGTGTCAACTCAGTTTGGGCATGAATTGACTTGCTTTCCTTATTCAAGTTAAAGTTGTCTTGGGGTTCTTGGTATGACATGTGATATTTTAAAACATGAAATCTGGACATTTAGTATACTAGCCTATGGGATTCTTTTTCTGTATTAGGACTCCCCTCTCACTGTGCTGCTAGGTTGGGGCAAAAGTCCAGATTCCTGACTCTGCTTTTTATATGTCATTACTGTAGACATCCTAGATAAATGTAGGATTTCAGACTTCTACAGGACTTCTACAGACATAGGAATAGTGAATGCCTTGTTTCCACTAAGTGTAGAGGTTTCCTTGACCTTCTAACGACATGCAGTGGTGGGGATGTGACAAAATGGGATGGTCTGGGGAACCATACTGCAGTCTGAGGAGGGTGAAAGGCCAAGCTCCCAACTCAGCCTGTATGCTCATGGGGGAGGTAGCTTTTTCTAGGTCAAACTGGAATGATGTGATAGTGTTCAATAGCTTTCTGTCTAGTCCTTTGGCAACAGGGAGTAGACTCTTATAGGGACTAGAGGGGGTTGTTTGTTTGTTTGTTTGGTTGGTTGGTTGGTTTAGGTTTGCAGGGTGGTCAGTCTGTACTTTTGGTGCTTCTGCTTGTAGTGTTCTTCAACCCCAAGAAACTCACCACCATGTTGTTCCTTGAGTTCTGTGTTCCTTAATGTTCTCTCCATTTTTCAGCGACATGTCAATGATATAGGTCAACATGTAGCTATATAGATGGATGTAGCTACAGATACAGATGGTGCAAAGTGTTTTGCAGTACTTAGAAGAATGAATTGAGAGAAGTACATTTTCTCCTTTCCATCTGGGACTATAAATTCTGTTATCCCTTTTCCCATTTAAGAAAAAAAATATCTCATTGAAAGAGGGGAAGACTGAAAATAATTCACAGTCCTCAAGTGTTTCCTTGTAATTAGTGGGTGAAAAGTAGCTTGTAACACTCATCGTATCTGACTTGAAAAGGAGTCTTAAGAAAGGTTGAATGCTGGCACTCACCAAGGTGGAGGCTGTGGTGGATAGAACAGAGATCAGTTCCTCTCTACTTTCTAATGTTGATTCCAGCCTTTTCCACTGAGCTTCTGATTGGTGAGTCTTAAGAGCTCTATGTAAAGCAGCTGCTACGTGTTTTCTTATGCCCTGTAAATGCAAGTTCATGGGACAGGCTATGAGGTCTAGTTCCAGTGGCTCCTTGCAAGGCTTCTCTCCAGGGTTACTGCCGGAGGGCTTCTACCCTTATCAGGCTGAGCCCTTGGAATCACAGCCTTCTTCTACAACCCTATCACTTTGTACTCAGCCCCTTCCCTGCGGATGCTCCTCAAACTCTAGGCCCTGTAATGGTTCAGAGAAACACATTCCACACTCCTTCTCAGGGCTGAGTCCAATGTGGTGGCAGCTATTCAAGAATGCAGGTTGTGTTTGTGTGCATGTGGAGGGAGGACTGCCTGTTTGGTTGGCCTTGAGCCAGGAGTGGGGGGATCCCCCAAAGGGCCACGGTCTTAAGGGCTGTCAGGAGCGCTGGAGGCTGAGGCCAAAGTCAGGGCAGCAGCATGCAAAGCCCTATCCCAAGAGGCATCAGTCTGGAGTGCACGTAATGAAGTCCTAGGATTGCTCAGACAACAGAAGTCCCCTTGGGAGAAGCTTACCAAATGCTTTGGAAGCCAATGCTGCCCTTGGTCTTTGGTTAACTAGGCTTCTTGGGCTAGCTGTTCACCTACACTGTGGCTTTGGTTTTCTATTTGAAAGGGGGACGATATTCTAGAAGCTTTCATGTCTTATTTTTGGGAACATCTTTCAAGACTGTCTATTCTGTCCTGGCACATTCCCAATCCAAAATTATCTAGTGACCTTTTCACTGGATAAATAACCATTATTGTGACTGCTGAAACACTGGCCATAGCTGAGTTTTTAAATGCACATTGGAATCTGCTATGGGAATTACAGTTCTAAAGATCCTAACACCCCACCACACACTTGTATATGTCATAAAATTTGGACCTGTCCCCAAGTGACTTGAAGGCCCCAGAAGTCATTGCGATTCCTTGGACCACCCCCTGGAGAGCTACTCTCCCAAAGGAAGCCTTTGAATGGGCCCTAGAGTCTAAGGTGGGACCTGGGAGGTGGTTTTAGAGTCTTCCTGAGACAAGGTACTTTTTCAGGGTGGGATGAAGCAGAATTCCAAAGGGGATGGGTAGACAAATGTCTGTGTAACTCTACTTGGAGACAGGGTGGCTAATTCTGCATTGAGGCAGGTCCCAGCTCAAAAAAAGGCAGCAGTAGCAGGACTAAGGATACTAGACTGCCCTTTAAAGAAAGGAGAATTGGCTCTAGTCCCACTGCCAGTCTCTTGTCCAAATAGACACTCACAATGTGGAGCTTTGAGAAGACCATAAAAAACCTGAGATCACTCTAACCTCTTACAGGGAAACTCACACCAGCCAGAGGGAACAGGTCATTCATTTATCAAAAGTTTCTCCGTCATTGAGCACATGCTAGACAGTCCCATCTTTGGAGGACACTCCTCCCCAATTTAACAGGAAAGACAAATCAGACCATGACATTAAATGTAGTCAACAGCTCAAATAGGAGGGCCCGACCAAATGAGGCATTAAGAAGACTTGCTGGGAACATCAGTGACTGAAGTAAAAACTGGAAGGTGAGAAGGTCTTATCTGGGGAAAGAGGTACAGAAAGGAGCAGAGTTGTCTGAGGAGGAACAAGCATGTACAAGGCTCTTAGCTTATAGCAAGCATGACCTACTCTGACATGACTGCTGTGGTCCCTAGGCTTAGGCCTGATAATAGCTTATCCCCAGGCTTTGGGTCACCTTGTGCCAAGGATAGCATGGACCATACTTATCCATGATTGAAACCAAGTCCTCAGAAGGAAGCTTGGAAAGACAGTTTCAGAGAAATCAGGGTCAGATTATTTGAGAGCTAGCCACAGTGCCTCTTGGCTGAGGAAGGATATGGCCAGAGTAATTGACAGTCCTTGCCCTGACTCAGTACTGCCTGTGCCTGCCATGGTATTTTACTATGTTCAGGAGAAGAACACATTGCCACTCTCTGTGAGCCTCACAGTGATCCAGTGGATATTCCTAAAGCAAGACTTTCTACAACCAGACACAGAGAGCAGCATCCTCAATCGATAATGTCCAGAGCCTCCATGAGAAGGAGATGGCCAAGCCTTGCCCCAACGTTCTCCAGCCTTTCACAGGACCAGATTGTGGAGTCGAGAAGTTTAAGGTAGCAGTTAGACATGGTGTGATCCTGAAGGAATGAGGAAAGACACTTAGGTTGCCTTCAGAAGCTGCAGAGAAGCATCTTTAAGCCTCACTTATGTGACAGTGGCCCGCTGAGCAGTAAGAGCTTACTCACAGATAGCACAGAGGTAGTGACTAGTGCGCTCAAGCATCTTGGGTGAGAGGAGAGCTGTGCACTAACAGAGGCAAAGGTAGAGGTGAATCCTGGGTAGGTAGAAGCAGAGTGCTTTATTTCAGTTCTTTAGATGGTCTTCCCTTTGCTGGGTGACCTTGAGCCTCCATTTCCTATTTTGATAAATGAGAATAGCAACTACAGCCCATATCCTATGGTAAGGAAATCCAAGTAAGTCAATGGATGGGAACTAGGTAAGAAGTGGAAATGGTGAGAGAAAGGTGGGAAGGACTTCAGAGGCTGGCCTGGTGGGTATGAGAGCTACCCACCAGCTTCTCACTGGTCACCATCTCTACCTTCTGACCATCCCCCCAGCCATACATAGCTTCCCCTCAGACTGTCACCAGATCTCTCCAAGCCTAAGCCTACCCTTATTTTTGGAGTGCTCTCAACTCCAATGTGGGGATTCCATTCCTCCCAGATTGTCATTATCCCTTCTTAGGGACTAGGTGAGTTGAGCCTAATGCTAGCTGTGATGGGTGCCTTTGATGGTCAACTTAACACAACTTAGAATCATCTGGAAAGACAGTCTTATTAAGGAATTATTTAAATCAGGTTGGGCTGATGTATGAGGGATTGTACTGGTTGTGAATTGATGAGGAAGACAGCACACATGGATTGCACCATTCCTTAAGTAGACGCTAGATGAGAGAAAGCAAGTGGGGATGAGTATTTTCACCCTGATCTTCACTGTGGTTATCATGAGACTCGAGTTCCTGCCTTGACTTCCCTGATGTGATAGCCAAATAAACCCTTTCCTCTTTTATGTTTTGCAGGGTATTTGCCCCCAGCAACAGAAATAATATTAGAACAGTCTCCCAAGGCTTCCTACACACAATGCCTCTCCTCTTGTCTTCAGCAGCCTTCCCAAACCTTCATCACTTCTGGTTACTTGGGCCAGGACCTTGGACCGTAGAGAATCTTGCCTTTGTCAGAACATTTCCTTGGATTTCAGAGGCTAACTCTTACTTCCTCCTTTCCAGTCTCTGCTCTACAAACATGGTAGTTCCTTTGTAGGTCTTTTTCTTTTCTGAAGGCTTCTATGATCCAACCAAACAGGACAATTATAGAGTTTCAGTGGAGCAAAGATCATTCCTTTATCAAGCCTTTTTGGAAGACCAAGTATCAGGCTGAGCTCTGTACCTTGGTGGCTGGGTTTGCATCTAGCATGATTGCTAGGAAGAGACTCTAGAGAGGAACTCCATGACACAGAATCACAGCATCAGATTTCAACCTCAGTCACTTCCCAGCTACATGCCTTCTTAGCCTCAGCATAACTAAAAACTGAAATCAGGCTGGCCTGATGTTCAAGGGATTGTACTGGCTGTGAACTGATGAGAAAGACAGAGGCCAGATGCATAACTAGGTGTCTTTTTCGTTGTGTGAACATCACAGGGTACTCTTTCACAAACTAAACTGATCTTGTATGGGACAATCACTTCAGTGCAGTCCAGAGATGAGCCTCATGGCCAACTTGTTTTATAAGTAGAATTATAGTCTAGAAACACAATACAAATACACAGAATAGCAACATACAAACCAGTAGTACTGTATGTTATGGGAATCAGGGATTGTGCGTATCATTGCATGCATGCACTGGCATGCAATTGGTGTGTAACTGGCCAAGCAGTGGTTTGTTTATATCAGCATACCACAAACGTGTGAGCAATGTGTTGTTTCATGCCAAACACCATGATGGCTCATGGTATCAAGAGGTGATAGGAATTTTTCAGCACTGAAATGTTTCAATACTGGAGCACTTATAATCTTTGGGGAACCTCATTGTGTACGTGGGCTGCTATGGACCAGAACATGACTGAAGTGAAGGCCTCTGAAGATTACGGGGAACTAAATCCTACAAGCAGCTTGGTAAATACTCCTAGGTGGGGAAGCTCAGAGTGGAGCTGGCTGGAATGGAATGGGAACCGGGTGTTGGTCCAGAAGATGCTGTGGCTCTGTACTCAAACGTGGAGATTTGTGTTGTCTTACTCTCCTGCATGAACACATGTGGGAAGTCCATTTCCTGGGCTAGTGGTGCTACCCTGAGCACCTCCTCTTGTCCTCTTCTTCCTCCACTCCATCACGGATTTATTTTCTCAGGAGCAGCCCTTGGGATGAGTGCCAGTGCTCTGACATGAAATATCACTTTGGCTTCAAATCCTCCACTCATCGTACTAGCCTCTGCCCACATTCCTCTCACTGCCTTGGACACTGGACTGTATTTTACACCTTCACCTCCTCGGGAGGTATCCTTTAGCCACCTGCTGTTTCAGTCATATCCCTCTCCCACAGGCCAGGGCAACTCGCTGACAGCATGCTTCAGGGCCAGGCCCACTAGAGAGGCATAGTATCTAGTATAGTATAGAACATCTTCCTTCCATAGAACTAATTCCCACCCTCTACTCTCCTGAGTCTTGCTGCTTCCTTCCCACAGAGCCCAGAGCCTGGAGCCCCTCAACAGTGAGAGAAGCTATGCTGATTTCAAAGGTAACCCCATTGTTTGGAAGAGACCTGGCTCCACAGTACTACTACTATTACTACTGCTACTGCTACTGCTACTGCTACTGCTACTGCTACTGCTAATGCTACTGCTACTGCTACTGCTACTGCTAATGCTACTGCTAATGCTACTGCTAATGCTAATACTAACCCCACCAAGGATCTTATTGGCATTTGGCCCCTGCCCCTGTTTCAAGGGCAGTTCTTTTAGAATATTAGTTCCTTGAAGACTGGGCATCAGCTGGCTCCTGGGAGTTTCTTACAGGACAACACTGCTTTTGTAGCTGCAAACTGGAAGCCTGGTCCAAGTTGAAAAGAGTGACTTGGTCTGGGCTCTGTGACCTAATGTGACACAGATAATTGTCAGCTTGAAGTTGGGCACATATAATACTCAACATTTCAAACCCATCAGCTACAGTCATCAGAACGTACGTCATGTAGAAAGAGCATCAATGTAGCAAATTCCAGTTATGCCCCACTCCCCAGCTTACTTGGTTGTACTATTTAGCCCCTAGGAGACTTGGCATGAAATCCTGTGTACAAAGTGCTTCGTGTTGACCCTGGTACATAATAGGTGCCTAGCAGCACTGTTTCTGCCTCCATTTCCTCATCTCCTCAAAGTAGAGGAGCTGGAGGAAAGCTCTGCTCAGGGAGGAGATACGCAAGGATCACAGGGGTCCATGATAGTCCCAGGGTCTCCTGGTGGGTCAGGGGTCCAGTATATGGGAGTTCAGGCTGACTGGGCACTGAGATAAGGACTTCAGTGCAGGGAGTAGTGGATTGTGGAAACAGAAAGGTCATAGCCAGGGGTAGAGAGGCCTGGCTACCACCTTCAGGTTTCTGCAACTCCATTGATCCTTAGCTAAAGTCCTTGGTCTGTTTCTGCTATGAAGACAGTACTAGAGTACCAATAGTCTCCAAGGTATGGACACTTAGCACGTATATGGAGTAGAAGCATTCAGCTTTGATGCTTTAGTAGGAGGCAATGCATGGGGCCTGATTCTCTGAGGATCAGAGCTGTCATAGGGAACTTGCAGGTAAAAGGAGTATCAGAGTGGTATGGTGGTATCTTGTCAACTTGACACAAGCTAGGCTTCATCTTGGAAGAGGGAACATCAACTGAGAGACTGTCTCATCAGATTGGCTACATGAGAATCTGAATGACATTTCTTGATTAGTGATGGATATGGGAAAGCCCAGGCCTATGGTAGGTTCCACCCTGGACAGGTGATCCTGGGTGACACAAGAAAGCCAGCTGAGCAAGCCATGTGAAATAAACAGTGCTCCTCCAGGGCCTCTGCTTGTCTCTGTGAACGACTATAAACCATAAGCTGAAATAAATCCTATCCTCAGGTTACTTGTGTTTTATCACGTCAATAGAAAACAAACTAGGCAAGAAATGGATTCATGGAGTATTGCTACAATAGACCTCACCATGTTGTTTAGGGGAAGGATTGTGGAAGCATTTGGATCTTTGGGCTAGAAAAGCTGTTGAGTGCTTAAAGCTTACTGGGCTGCTCTGTAGGAGCTTTGATGAGAAGAATGCTGAAAGAAATGCAGGCAATGGCTTGTGAAGTTTCAGAGAGAAGCAAAGACTTTATCATGACTGCTCATATGATATTTTGTATTAAGAAGTTGTGGTTTCTGGTCAGCTAGGGCTGAAAATTAATGCACAATTAACAAGAGGCCAGGATCGTTGAGCTGAAATTATCTGGGAAGTATTTCCTCCAGGTCAGCATACAGAGCTATCACCTAGAAGGTACCAAAACTGTCTCTCAAGCTGGGAGCTGAACTTGATGCAGGTGTTCCCCATAGTTTACTTTTTTTTGACAGCATGAGAGCCACAAGACTGAAGGGGTCCTGGGGAGCAGCTGAGGTCTGGCATTGTAAGGGGCCAGAAGAAGCTACTGAAGAAGTTGAGCCTCAGTTGCAAAGGAAGTCCCAATATTGATGGGGTTATTCTGAGAAGCTTAGCAACATGAAACAGCATCAGAGTTTCTCAAGAGCCGAGAAGAAGCTATTGAAGATGCTGCCTCAGTTGCAGTGGAGACCCCAGGGTATTGAAGATGTCAGGACTGTGGGATAGCCAGCAAGAACTACAGCATCTGTGGAGTGGAACTGATCTAAGGTGCTGCATATGGCAGAGCTGAATAGGTGAAGCTGTCTAAATCCTTTGAGGTCCAGAAGATCATGAATGAGTCCCAGATATTGGACATTGAACTATTTATATTATTGGATTTTGGTTTTGCCTTGATCTAAGTGTGACTGTGCCTTAGTTCTTCACTCTTAGAATAAGAAGTATGTAGCTTATTTTTTTCTTATTTTACAGGAGCCCACAGTTAAAAGACTTTGGACTTTTAAAGAGATGTTGGATATTTTAAAGGGACTGAGGGTTTTGTTTGTTTGTTTGTTTGTTTGTTGTTGTTTTTCGAGACAGGGTTTCTCTGTATAGTCCTGGCTGTCCTGGAACTCACTCTGTAGACCAGGCTAGGGCCATCTGCATGTAGATACTAAGATAGCTCTGCCTCCAGGAGTGGTGGTGGGTATGGAGTCCTTTTCTTTTTTTCTTTTTTTCTTTTTTTGTTTTTGTTTTTGTTTTTTTGTTTTTTGTTTTTTGTTTTTTGTTTTTTTGTTGTTGTTGTTTTGAGACAGGGTTTCTCTGTATAGCCCTGATGGTCCTGGAACTCACTCTGTAGACCAGGCTGGCCTTGAACTCAGAAATCCACCTCCCTCTGCCTCCCAAGTACTGGGATTAAAGGCATGTGCCACCACTGCCCGGTTAGGGACTGAGGTTTTAATGTGTTCAATTTTTTAATAGATGGTGGAGCTTCTAAAGTTATACTATCTATGTTTAATAGTGTGATGTTGACATGAGACCTAGGGAATAAACAGAAAAACAATGGTTATGATTTAGTAGTGATGTGTTTGTGGGTTAAGTTGACAATAGAATTATTATACTGGTTAAATTTTTTATTGCTGTTGTTGTTGTCATTGTCATCGTCAACTTGACACATTCTAGGGTTATCTGGGAAGAGGAAAATTCAACTGAAAGAATGTTTTATCAGACTGGCCAATAGGTATTATCTTGTGTGGCATTATCTTGATCAATGATTGGTATGGGAAGGTCCATATCACTGTGAGTGGTCACCCCTGATAAGGTGACCTTGAGTTGTATAAAAATCCAAGATGAACGGCCATGGAGAACAAGCTAATAAGCAGCATTTCTCCATGACCTCTACTTCAGTTCCTTTCTGAAGATTCCTGTGAGTTCCTACCCTGACTTCCCCTTGTGATGGATTGTAGGTTGTAAGATGAAGTAAACCCTTCCCTCCCCAAGTTGCTTTTGGTCATGATGTTGACCACAGTGATAGAAAGCAAAATAGGACAAGCAGAAAAACATCCTGTTGCCTGGATTATTGGAATGGTGGCCAAATGTGACCGATGTCAAATCTCTCTCTTATGTGTCCAATCCCAAGCCTTTTTACCATTCCTGGGAGTGTGGCTTAGAAAATGTGAGCCAGAGCAGGTCCGGCCTTGTGCAGGCTGCCAGGTCCAGGGAGCACTCATAGGGCCCTGGCTAAGTCTAAGTATGTTCTAGATGAAAATGGGGCTCCTCGCCTTTGCCTTTCCCCTTCTCTCTTCTCAGAACTGGATTTCATGATCATGGAAAGTCACTGGAGTTCATCCTCCTGAAGTCCCTAGTAATGCCTTAGATCTTAGATCTCTTCTTAGAGTAGATGGGGGCCCAGTCCTTGCCTTCTCTCCTTTCCATGCCCCTTCTAGCCAGGAAGTACTTGAAGATGGTTTCATGACATTTCTGAGCCTGGCTTGTTCTGACTTCAAGCTAATGTACCATCCCTTTCCCTAGGATCATGTCAGAACCCCTTGCCTTGTGTGTCACTATGTTTGGAGATTGAGATTCTTAGAGTATCCAAAGACTTGGTCAGTTGTAGAATTCTTTGGGATAGAGATCATGTTATGTCCTGGATTCAGGGAAAATATCAGCCTCAGTTTGAAGACTGAATTCTGCAGCCACCTCAACCCTATGCTGGAAGGCCACTGTTCTCTTCCCAATCCAGGCTTGCCTTTGCCTGCCTCCACCTTGGAAGTGGTCAAGTGGATGCACACGCTCAAGCTTACATGCACCACATCTGTGCAGAAAGGTTAAATGCTTAAGAAAAAAAAATACTTTGAGACAGGACCTCTTTATATATCCCAGACTGCCCTAGGCTTCAGTATTTAGCCCAGGTTGGCTTTGAGTTTGAAGCAACTTGGCTCAGCTTCCCAAGTACTGTGATGACAGACATATGTCACTATGCCGAGCAGTGCTAATGCTCCATGCCTTCTCACTGTCTGTGCAGTTTACTGAAATGGCTGGGAACACATGCTTGAGATCCAAATGCACAGGCACTGGGCACATTCTATCTGGGACTTAGACTCCCCTGCTTCTCTATCTGTAATCTTCCTTATTTTACAGAGGTGTCTGAAACTTCCTCCATTCACTAAGCAAATAGAAATGGGACATTTACTGGGGCCATGTACCATTGTAAGTCTAAACTGAATCATGGTAATACATGTAAAGCGCTGAGTCCTAGCTGGACATGTGGCAAGGGCTCAGGCAATAAGAACTTCGTTCTCCTTCATTCATATAGGAACAGCCACTTGACCACCTACTGTTCACTTTGTACTCTTAGAAACCTTTAATCCTTATATTCCTCACAACCCTTTGAAGTGGGTGTTATGGTTAGCATCCTCACTTTACAGAGGCAAAAACTGAGACACCGAAAGGTGACATAAATGATTACAGGCCAAACAGCTAGCAAATAACTGTCAGGCCAAGAGTCAATACTTGTGACTTCTTCAGCATCCCATCTGTCTTTACTAGAACTCACAGTCCCACAGCTACAAGAGCAATGTATGTGCTCCAAGATACGCACATCGCACAGGCACACCATGCTAGAAACACCATTGCTCTTATTTGGTGTGCTATGCATGGTGGCCTTATGCTGTCCCTAGAATTGTGAAATGGGGCACCATCCATATATTTCCAGTGCTTCAATCAAACAGAGCCCAGGTGCCCAGCCCCTACTCTGTCTGGGCCTGCCCCATGACTGCTGGGTACACAGCAGGTGTGTGCACTCTGGCTCTTACAGTCACATTCCTGCTTCAGCTCCCATGGCTGTAAGAGTGCCTGAAAGGGAAGGAATGCTAGCTGTAGTTGGAGGTTGTGCTGTATGGTGGGCAAGGTCATCCGGGAGGGGTGAGGGAAGGGATAGCTGTGGCCAGAGACAAAGG
>NC_045030.1:99646038-99656661 GCF_008632895.1 Mastomys coucha
GAGGAGATTTTGATAAACCATGCAAGGTTGGAGAGGGGGATGTGGGGACTGGACGTGCAAGAACTTTCTCAAGCCGTAAATTTTCACTAGCTGCCTAAAGCCTGGAGCTTAGAGGCCAGAGGCCGGAAACTTGATCAAGTCCTGAGACAGTCTGTCTCAGGGACAACAGAATCAGTACTCAGGCGTAGACACTGGGTTACCCATCCTTCTGGGTTCAAGGACCCTGAGCTATGTGCCAGAGGTTACCCTGGAATATTAACTCCCTGGGCTGCTCTATGCCTGTCTGCTGATGTGTCCATTTATGTGGCTCTGCGCCTGAGTATACACAAGGTTTAAAAACAAGTGTCCAAGTCTGACCCCACGGATTATCAGCTGTGTGTGTGACCTTGGGGTTGTTATATACCCTTTGTCTCTTAGACTGCCAACAGAGATCTCTGCCACCTTATAGGATTCTAGGCATGGACTGATAAAATGTATGTGGCAGACTGAACACAGAACCTGACACAATAACTGGTCAGCAGCTGGAGCTATTATTACACCGATGAACCCATGAGCCCAAGGGCACCCCAAATTCAGGTGCAGGGAGCACACTGTGTTGGTTGTCATGCCTGTGCCTCCTCTGTGGTCCTGTCTTCATCTGTGAGCTCAGGTGGAATTGCACTCTTCCTGAACACTCAGCCACCCACCAAGATCTAGTTGGCCGTCCAACTGCCCAGCTAAAGTTTGTAGTAGACACATAAGATGCAAGCATACTTTTGTACAAAGCACTCATACATATATTCATACATGTCTGTCCATGTCTGCATGCATGTGTGCATTCACACACCTGCACCTGCACACTACATGCTCCCATGCATGAGTGCATGGGTGCAGGCACCTCTGCAGGCACTCAGAAACACGCGCCTATTTGTAATTGAGATCTTGAACAACGGCTCTGCCCCTCTCTGGGATTCGGTTTTCTTGTAAGAACAAGGAGAACAGGAATTCTTGGTTTAGCCATTGACCATGGGTCTTGTGCACAGTGAACGTAAATATTGCTTGTAAAAGTCTGTAGGAATCTGAAAAAAAGCTCTGCACAGACTGAACCCTTGGTCCTGTCCACTCTGCCTCTAAATATCCCCAATCTATCTTTTATACCCCATGGCTCTAGCCCGAGCCACTAAACACATTTCCTGTGGGCCCTTGGAGTGGCTTCCTCCCTGTGTGCCCTGTTTCCAGCGTTACCACACTCCAGACCACTGTCCACCCTGCCAGGATGTGCTCTTATAAACATGCCACCCACGAGCTACCCTTCCTCCTTTGGTGCTTTCATTACTTCCATTCCCTTGTGTTCATAAGGTATTTTTGCACAGAGTTCAGGCGCTATAGCTACATCACCTAGGTTCCATTTTACTTTTGCTATCTAACAAAATTAGCACGTGTGGCCGTGGACAAAATACCTTTACTTCTCTGAGTCTCAGTGACCTCATCTAAGCAATGGGATTAATATGTTTCCTTGCCCGTAGAGTGACTAAGCACACTAGATGAGCAGATACCTACAACACATGAAAATGGGATTTGGCACATCATGAATATGATTAGGGCACAGAACTAATTCCCAAACTCCATTCTATCTAGTTTCTGCAAGCTGGAAGCTTCAGCTTGAACAATACTTTTCTCTAGGACCCCAGGTCAGCTTTCTTTGGAGAGGATACTCGGGCATGCTCACCCCGCCACTGCTTATGCAGTGAACCCCCTGTTCTTCAGGAAACTCCCTGGGGTAGCCATGTTTAAGTCTGCTCAAAAGGTCCAGTTGCCTACCAGAAAGCCCTAAGTCCTGGAGAAAGACCAACAGTTTTAACATGCCCTGTACCCTGAGGAGAGGACTGTGGCTTCTGGGGAAGCCCTGTCTTTAGCTTTCCCATGTGACAGAGTTTGACAGAGAAGCATCAAGTGGACCTTGGTGCAACACCTAGTTAAATATTTCTCTCTCTCTCTCTCCTCTCTCTCTCTCTCTCTCTCTCTCTGTGTGTGTGTGTGTGTGTGTGTGTGTGAGAGAGAGAGAGAGAGAGAGAGAGAGAGAGAGAGAGAGAGAGAGAGAAAGAGAGAGAGAGAGAGAGAGAGAGAGAGAGAGAGAGAGAGAGAGAGACTCGCTGTGTAGCTTGAGATGGCCTTACACTTGGTATGGAGCCCAGGCTGGCATTGAAGTCACAATCTTCTTGACTCAGCTTCTAGACCTTAGTTAGTTTGTTTGTTTGTTTTTCAACGTAAAGGGGAATCCTTGCTTTACCAAATTCAATCCTGATTCAGGTGCCAAAATCACAGAAAAGGCAAGGTTGTGAGAGAGATGGGCAGGAGCATTTCTTGAGTGCCCAACTTGGGTTAGAAGAATGCTGTTCAGTGTTTTCCTCTTGCTGTTCTTTGGAGTGTGTTGGTGGGCCACCCAGCTTCATGCTATCCCGGATTGGCTCACTGGAGCAAGAGTAGCTACCATTTCCCATGCCCTCCCTTCAGGGTAAGGCCAGGTACAAACCCAGACTGGAGTGGAGGCTGAGACTGTGGGAATTGATCCTGCAGCATGGAAAGGAGCAAAGCCAAGGAGGCAGGAGGAGGGAGCGAGAAGGAGCCAGAAGAAGAGCAGTCAAGAGCTGACATATAGATATTTCTTTTGGTCCCTCCTCGGGCCGTGCCTCGCTGGTTGGTGCTGGAATGGAGAGACAGAACAAATACATAAAAGCAGCCGCACATTGTAGCCAGCCACACCCACAGCTCCGGCAGAATAAGGCCAGGCTAGCTGCTACTTTGGTGTGTGTGTGTGTGTGCTGGGGGTGGTACTGGTGTTCTGGACAGCAGCAGGAAGTGGGCACCTCGCTGCCACCAGCTCCTAACCCAGTGCTGCCCCCTCTCCTCAGAACAGGGGAGGCTGCATGCGACTGTCCCCAGAATTCAGGTCTCCATGCCATGCTGAGCTCACCTTTGACTGCCTTGCCCCACCCTCATCCCACCCCCATTCCTGTTTCCACATTCGGCTCCTGTGCCCACTTATTTTCTCATCTGGCCCGGGAGCCTCATGCTCTTCTCAGAAGCACAAGGGAGGTCACAGTGGCGTCACCTAAATCAGATTTAATTGCTTTTAAATTTTGCACAAGTCTATATGGTATTTATCTGGAGCAGCGCATTCCCTCCTGTGCCCCTGGCCCTCCACCCTGTCTCCTTTGTTTTCCCAGATAATTTCGCTCCTACTTTCATTTTATGTATGCATATAGGACTTTATTTTTTTTAAAGGTCTGCCATAATATTTGTTATTACTTCTTCTGTATGGTTTTTTTTTCTGTATTTCATTTCTTTCTATATTTATTGTAACGGTGTCGATGGAAATCAGGGTTTAGCACAGACCAAGCAAGTACTCCGCTGCTAAACTGTTGTCCCAGCCAAGGAACTTCCTTCCGGGATAGAGAAGTGATGCTGTGAAAAGACAGATGACTTTTCCACAGAACTGGTTAAGACCGGTTAAGGGCCACAGACTTGATGCCTCTGGTCCACTGTATCTTCTAGAGCACTGGTTCTCAACCTGTGGGTTGAGACCCCTCTGGGAGTTGAAAGACCCTTTTACTGGGGTTCTCTAAGGCCATGGAAGAACACAGATATTTACATTACGGTTCATAACAGTAGCAAAATTACAGTTACAAAGTAGCAATGAAGTAGTTTTATGGCTGGGGGTCACCACAACATCAAGAACTGTATTCAAGGGTCACAGCCTTAGGAAGGTTGAGAACCACTGCTCTAGAGGAAGAGCTGGGATGTCGGAGGACCTCATGGGGCAGGAAAACACCATGTGATATCTAGCAAGGGTTGTCAACAGCAGAAATGACCTCAGGGGTTAGAATCAGATACTAATAGAGTTCTTCATTTGTTGTTTTACTGTGTTGGGCATTGGACCCGGAGTCTCATGCCTGCCAGGCAAACACTCTGCCACTGAGTTGCTTCTCAGCCCACAGTCCAGGAAAAAGGAACCTAAGGGAAAAGGCCTAAACGTGTCCGGAGTCACATCTAGTAGGTAACAAGAAATAACATAGCTAACCCAGACGCTCATGCCTTGCGGGAGCAGAAAGGCCTTTGACATTCACATGCCAAAATATCAGTTTGAGCCTCCGTTTGATGTTTTGTTTGTTTGTTTTGGGGAAGCTAAGAGTTTTGGAGTGGTACTAGCAAAAATCGTGCTGATAACTCACACCCAAGCCGGGACTGCTCTTAGGACTTGTAGATGAAGGAGAAACAGCATTGTGCCCTGACATTATGGCTCAATGTGGCTCAGAGGGGAACAGAACATTGAGCCCACTGACAGAAGGGAAAAGGGTTACCTGTGTGACACCTACTTCCTCTACCTCAGCTGGAACTGTGACACATTGCCTTGGTCCCAGAGGGCTTAGGTCTATCTATACCCAAGGTGGCAATGCTGGTTGGGGAGACACTTGCCTATGTCTCTGGGCTTGTGAGAGCCGGGCCTCCTGGGAGCATTCCTTTGAACTCTATGAATAAGGCAAACTGAACTGAAGCCCCTGCAAATCTTTGCCAGATGTCCCCAGCCCAATTCCCACACCTAGAGAGACATCTGCCTAGCTGGCTCACAGGGAAAGAGGTGGGCTAAGAGGGCCAGCCAAAGACTTCAGGACTTGTTGCCCCAGTAGGCATTGCCCATCTCTCAGAGCCCACCAGGAGGGAAAACTGGCACTCAACAGCCACTCTGTCCCACAGCAGAGCCCAACCAGGAGATTGTCCCGGTTAGGCCAGTCCAGGCCAGCTCCATACAGGCCTGAGGAGGTGACAACCCTATCGACCAGCTCCTCCCGGCCCCCCATTTACATCTTGATTACATTCCTTGGGAAACCATCCAGGCCGCATTCCGCCTGGCAGGCTGCTGGGAAGACCCACAGAGCTCTATGGCAACGCTGGAGGGGCCTGCTGGGCCTGCCGGGCAGCAAGAACCACCAGGCGGAGGAACCTCCCTTATAGAGCCAGCCTGGATTCCTCAACTCCACCAACTGCAGCCTGTCCTACTCCATCTCGAATGTCCCTGCCTCAGCCTGACTCACCTCTGTATCTCCAGCCAGCCCTCTGCAGGGTGCATCACAGAGCAGAATCGAATCCAGTACTCCCTGGCCGAAAGCCTTCAAGGCCTCCTCTTGGTTTCATCTCCCTCCAAAGCCACTTCCTTTGGCACAAACAGCAAGCCTAGGGTGTGAGGTGAGCAGTGAAGGATGTGGAACTGTCACTGTGGCCTTGGCATTGCCCGTCCTAGTTGTCCACCAGGACTGTAGGAGGCAGCTGCCGTTTTCGTCTTGTGGAAAACAGTCCTTTATTAGGATCCCACCGAATCACAGAGAACACAAAAAACAAGCAGTAAAGTCCCATACAACGGTTCCCATTTTCCTAATTTGGTAGGAAAGAACTTGACTACTTGTGGAACCCTAAAAGCACATCCACAGATTCTTCAGCTTCTCAAGACATCAGAAGCCCTCTCTAAGGTCCCTCTCCAGGCAAAGGAATGAACCTTGCTCTGCCCTTGTGTCCCTACATGCCCACAGACCCCCAAAGAAAAGCCAGACTGCGAAGAGAAGCAGCTAACTAAGCCCCCACCCCCTCCAGCTCCGACACCAGGCCTGGGCTGCAGTAACTAACAGCATAGTGCCCATGCCCCAGTACACCCCTCCAGTCCTTTCCCTGCTTCCTGTCTCCTTCTTTCTCCTCTCTTCCTCCCTCCCTTCCTTCTCTCCTCTTTCTTTGGTCCTTCCTGTGCCATTTTAGCAGCAGAAACCTTGCAGCACGTGAGGCCTTCACTGAAAGCACAACACTGAAGTAGATAACAAATCTGCTCTTCTGGACGCATCTAGGAGCACTTCAAAGAATCTCATTGGAGAAACAGTTAGTCGGCTGCAGCTACCTATGAAGAGCTGCCAGAGCGTCCATTTAGCACACACCCCTTCCGCCCTCTCCTCTCTATTCCCCTCTGCTCTCTTTGACCTTCCCCTCTCTTCCTTCCTCCCTCCTTGCCTTGCACAGTGCCCATGGGCCTTCCTTACAGAGCCTTCAATTCAATGCAGTTCGTCTCTGCCTGCCCTCAGGAGGGGGCAAGGGCCTCATGCCAGTGCTGGGCTGTAATTTTAGGTCCCTAGCTTGGCCAGACAGTGCTTGCCAGTCACATGAGCAAAGGCCCTGGAGCCAGGCATTCCTACCCAGCCTTTTAAACTATAATCAAGGCGGGGATGGTGGCACCAACTCCGAAGGGGTGCCAGAGACATCTTGTTGTCTGCAGGGACTAGAGAGGGTCAACAATATTAGGTGTAAACACATCCCTGTGTTCAAACCCTTCCACTCCTGATGTAAGGCAGGGACGAGACTGTGGAGGGAGCTGTGGGTTCGACTCCTGCTTAGAGGCCAGCACCTTGGAATATAGCATGCTTCAATGGAAGTCTCCAGAAAGGACCCACAATAAGGTCCTGTTTGGCTACAGACAAGGAAAACAAGGCCAATGAGGGGCCAAGTGCCAAGATCTGAGCAGGGCTCCTGAATCACCTGGACTGCTTCTTTGGGTAGCTGACATACTCCAGGCATGACGGTAGGCACTGGGCACTGAGGAGACAGTTGGAAACAAGCACAATGTGTCTCCTCACTGAGCTGTCAGCCGAGTCGGGGTGACAGATAAGAAACAAAGTGGTTACACAGAATAGGAGGGCAGAAAGTGAAGATTGAAAATAAGGAAAGGGTGTGGAGAAGGCAGGGTAGAAGGAAGGGGGCTGGCAAGAGTTTCACTGGCAAGAGGAAGCTAAGCCAAGGCTTCAAAGGGGTGAAGGGGTTACTTGTGCATCTCTCCAAGGGAAGATTATTGCAGGTAGAAGCCACAGGGAGTACAAAGGCCTTGAGGTGAGGACATAATGATATATTAAAGAGAACAGGGAGGAGGCCTGGCTGGCCGGCTGAAGGGATGAGGGGGGTAAGAAGGAAAGAAGTATCCTGCAGGGCTCTGAGTAGCCATTGAAGAACTCCTACATATGCTGTGTATGACAGGTACCAGGGTAGGGTTTGGCACAAAAGATGGCTGTGATCTGATTAAGGTGCCCATAAGACACTCTTGGCTGCAAGGTTGAAAAGAAAGTGTCTGGAGGCTTCTGCACTGACCCAAGAGAAGGCTAATGTGGGCTTAGAGCAGTGGGTGGTGTCTAGAAGTATTTTGAGCACAGAGCTCAAGGGATAAAAAGTGTGTGGGAGGAGAACAAGATGCTTTGGTCTACGCGGCATGCCCAGAAGCTGGGTGGAGGGCGGGGCTGTGGAGCTGGGGAATCAGGCTCAGGCTGCTAGGAGCTCCCAGTGCAGTGGTGCCTACGGGTCCAGTCATGATGTGCTGCTGCTGCTGTGTGGATGAATACAGTGGTCCAGTAAACTGGAGTGGCTCTCAATTCAGATGTTGAAGAAACAGACTAAAACCAATTGATAGGCTGGAGAAAGTGACCAATAGATGACCAAGAGTCCTGAAGAACACTGGCTAAAGACAGAATTAGGAGGCTTAGGCCAGAGGGTAGCCTTCTGTGGCGAAGTCATTGACTGCTCTTCTCTCCAGAGAAACAGCAGACTGTCCCATCCAGGCTAGTCTCTTGGAGGAATCCTGCATGCAGCTGTTTCTCAATCACGGCCTGATTTGTGAGTCAATTGGTGACCATGGGAGAAATACCTTCTGAGAGTCTAAAGCTAGGCCAGCTGGGAGACAGAGCTTCCTGGGTAGAAACAGGAGGAGGAGAAGTAACTATTGCTCAGGGGGTCGGGGGACGCGACCCAGGGCCAGGGGCTGGGACTTGGGATGCCATGAAGGGAGTGGCTAGGTTTTCCATCCCCACTGTCCTGGCCATCACCAGGGGCTCCCTGATGCTGTGGAAGGCAAGCCTGTGGAGTATGGGACTCTGCGGATCCTGCCCAAGGTTCTCAAGCTTGCACATAGATGGGTGGAGCAGGACCCCAAGGCTGTTGTCCCTGGAAGAGCAGTATTGGTCACTTAACATGGAGAAAGGAGCTCAAGGCCCTGGGCCAATGCCTACTTCAAGATGACTAGCTCTGATACTCAGGCCAGAAGGATCCAGAAACCTCATGACCATCTGTTGTTTAATCTACTAGTACAGTACAGTAAACCCATGGAGGCCGGTACTGTTGAGCCCCTTCGGTAACCCCTCAACTTCACCTTTTTATGTCAGAAGGCAAATTGGTGCTGCCAGACCCTGAAGGTCTGGTGCCCACAGCAGTAATAATAGCCTTTCTGAAGACAGGCACTGTGTTAGATTCTGTACATATGAATCCTTTGAAGTCAATGGCAAGCCTATGTGATATACACTCTGTGTGCAACTGTTGGAGAGATATGGAACCGTATCCTCAGAAGAGTGAGTTCCCTGCCTAGGGCATACTGCTAGGAAGATAGACACCTAGGATTTGAACTCACCAAGGAACATATACCTATTTTAGTTAAAGGAGGTGTTTAACTGTGACCTCAGAGTCACTCAGCTAAGGCTGCCTAGCTCCTCTGGCAGGGAAGGGGAGAGCAGGATAAAGCCCTCTTTTGTGGCACTTTGCATTTCTCTGTTCCTATCCACTCCACTCCTCCCCACCTTTCTTTCTTCCTGTTTACCTCTGCCCTCTTTTCTGGGGCAAAGGGTCCTAAGATCCAGAGAAGCAAAGCCCAAGGCTAGAGGTTCTAAAAGGGGAAATAATTTGGTTTAAAGATGAAGGACAGCATGGAAGGGTGTCGTGGAGAAGGAAGATCATGCTACAGACTTGGGCAGAGCCCCCCTAATGCTGCAAGGAGGGTCTGACCTGGCTCCAAACCACTGTGGTCTGGCTCCTTCTTGTTAGCAAGGAATGATGAATTTGAGAAATTACTGGAAGGATTGGGGGAGACAATGAATTTCCTCATCCACATTTAGGGAAGGTTTGGAGAGGCCCCAAGTCCCCTTCCTTAACTCTGGTGCCACACCTTCCTTAAGTCTAGCTACATGTCTTATCTTCTCTAGCCCTGCCATCTATGAGATGACCTCATGGAAGCTCCCTAACAACATACAGCTCAACTGGGGATTTTCTTAGGAGGCAAGGCAAAAGTTACTTTCTTTGCTTTTGCTCAGACAGGGTCTCACCATGTAGCCCAGGCTAGCCTCAAACTTGTGATCCTCCTTTAGCATCCCAGATACTGAGATTGTAGCCATATGCCACCATATCTGTTAGAAGGTCCTTTCTTAGGCAATCTGCAGTCCTGCTGGCCCATTTTATATATGAGAAAACAGAGGTTCAGGGAGAAGTAGCTTGCCCATGATCCCACACACAGTGTATGAGTGACAGGGCCTGGCTTCCAGGAGTTCTCTCTTGTCCACCTGTCCTTCAGAGGGTGAACTCTCTGAGTAATATGCTTAGTCTGGCCCACAGAGTTGTAAACCTACTATGACCCTGGGTGGAGGGTTTTGAAAAATCATTTTTAAAGTTAGCAGACACAGTAATAAGCTTCACCATGGCATTCTCTTAAGTCTATGCTATTATACTTTATTTTTTCCGAGTAGAGATTTAACCAAAACTGTAGAACAAAGCCTGTTGTGCTCAAGTCTGGATTTTTCTGTTTACTGTGAGGCTCTGTGCAGCCTCAACATTCTATGCACTTAATTTCTTCATTTTTAAAGCAATGGGGGTGATGGCACCTCCCACGGGCTGTAAAAGTCATGTGGGGAGGGAATGAGAGCTACCATATAAACCACTGAGAACAATACCTGGCCTGTAAGAAATGTTCACTCAGTTGGGGTTCTTTCCATGGCTCCTCCTTCAAGCCCTAAGCCTGCAACTCATTTTGACATGACCAACCTCAGGCCCACCCTGCTAGCTTCCACATCGGAGGCTTCTCTGACCCCATCCCTGCAGTCCTTTTCTGCTTACTGTGGTCCGGGCCTGATTTTTCTGTCCTGATTCTAGGCACAGATTGATAGCATCACCAGTACATAACTTTGCCAATCCCTGCTCTTGTCACTGGGTGACCTTTCTAGTGCCTGGGTGACCTGTACAGCTCCCAGAATCTCTCTGTCTTGCCTTGGTTGGTTCCCTTCAGGACTGGAGTCCACACCACTATCCTAGCTCGCCTGCCACTTTCTGTTGTTGCTTGGAATCTGCCCTTGGTATCCTCTGCGCCTGGACCCTGCCTGTTGCTATGACTTCAGGTGGGGCTACAGACTCCCAGAGCTCCTTGATTGCATCCTTCACCCACCCTGATGCTGACTATCATCATACCTTGGCCTGCTCTGCCAAGAAACAACTCAGTGTCCATTCTGTCCTGTCTGTGGAGAGTAGATGAGGCAACCTAGAAGGAGCAAAAATAAGCCAAGGGGTTTCTTTGGCCAAGAGCAACGGCCCAGTGAGCATATACTCACATACATAAGTTTTGGGTGCTCCTAAGCTCCTGGCTCTGCACCAGCTACCATGCTCCCTTACCTCCACAGCCTCCAGTCCCTGGAGAGGAGGACTAGGCTCTAGTTTGTGCCTGGCTCCAGCAGGCAGGGTCAAGTCACATCCACACAAGCGCAAGAGGGGAGAGAAGAGGGAGGAGGAGGAGGAGGAGGAGGAGGAGGAGGA
>NC_045030.1:99656766-99658855 GCF_008632895.1 Mastomys coucha
GGGCCCAGTCCGGTGGGCTGGAGCAATGATTTCAGAGGCCGGGAATCTGAGGCGAGCTGGGCCCAGGGACTAGGGAGCAGAGAAGGTGGGAGCAGGGTGAGGGGAGCCAACCATCCTGCCTGCTCCACCTCCAGCATTGGAAGCTGGGAGGGGGTGGGGCTGGCTTGCCCCAACTGTCAGTCTGCCACTGTGGGGTTATCGGGCTGTGGGGTAGGGGCAGATTTTCTGAAATGCACACTTCCTGGGCTCTGGCCTGTGAGGGAGATGGCGTGAGAAAAGGCCAGAAAGACAAGGCTCGGAAACCTCGGGGGAAGAGTCAAGACTTGGTTTTCTTTCCCACGGGATTTACAGTCATGGGGTCTGGGAGAGGGAGTGTGAGAGGGTCAGGTCATAGAGAGTGACAAGGAGATCACATTTACCAAGGGTCCTTGCTGCCGTGCCTCTTGCTACATGTCAACACATTGAAGGTCCCTGAAAAGCAGGTAAAGTAGGAGTGGCCAAGCTTGATTTACAGCGAGGAAATAGATGAAGAGATGGTCCTAACTTCATTCAGTTACAGAGAGGCGGTGCACCCAGGTCTGTCAGGCTCCAAAGGCTTGCATCTGTCCAGAAGCACCCTCGCCATAGGAGGGATTCTGCTGGGTCCTAGTCTGGGACTCCTTGCTCTTGAATCTGCCTGTTCTCTGCCAGGCACATGATTCTGAGGAAGCTATTTCACTTCGTGACTGTAGTTTTTCCCATCTGTATGATAGGTAGAATTACAAATATTTTTAGATTGCACACTGTTGAGTGCGTTGGTATTCAGGAGGCTAAGGTAGGAGGATCACGAGTTCAAGGCCAACCTGAGTTTTGTAGTGAGATTTTGCCTCACCATTTACAGGGGTATGGAGCAAGATAGGGGTGTAGCTTATTGGTGAAGTTCTTGCCTATCGTGTGTAAGGCTGACTTTCATCCCAACCACACAAAAGATTGCTATGTAAAGTAAATCGGCTAAAATGCGTGAGGCATCTAAAATAGCCCTTGGCATGCACTAACTGACTGCTGAGGAGGTTGACTGGAGCATTTTGCCACTCTCCTTCGTAGGGCATTCCAGAGGGAGGAGTGTGAGAGAGGCAAGAGAGCTGTTGGACGAAAACACAGTCCAGAGGGTCACTGCAACAACCCCTTAGAGCTGGCATCCTCCCACATTTGGACAATAGCATCTAGAGTCTTTAAAAGAAGGGCTGTGTAATGAAACAATTGCACTTCTGGGAATTCATCCTGCGGAAAGAATAGGTCAGCAGAGACATACTTATCAGGATGTCCTCGGCCTGATTATTATAGCAAAAAGAAACAAAAAATAGTGGCTTGGCTAAAGGAATTATGGTGTGTCCATGCAGTGTGGCCACGGAAAAGAAGCATGTGACTCTGAAGCACCGATGCAGAAGGAGATTCCTAGGACCGTTGGCAAGGTAGTCAAGGCTGGGTCAAGACAGTGTTAGGTGCTTAATATTGGAAAAGAGAACCTATTCCTATTTATGGAATACTGGAAATTGCCTGGCAACCATTTTTAAACATTTACTGCTTCTATTACAAGAAAGAAATAAGGAACAAAAAAAAAAAAGATTTCTCTTTTGAAAGCAAAATCTTGAAGCTTTAGAACCTAACTCTACCTGGGAAGAGGTGCTAGGTGTTAGGCCTCTAGGCAGGAGTGATTTCCCCCAACTTGCTCAAGAGCTAGCCCAGCATTTCAGACTCCTTGCTGCTGCTGCTGCTGCTGCTGCTTGCCAAGAAGCAGGGGTAGAGTGGAGAGCAGAAGCATTAATGGAGTCAATCAGACAAATGTGGACTTTCTCTGCTCCTCGAGCAAAGCCTCAAAACCACCAGTCGAGGCAACCTTGCTCAGCCATTCATTCATCTGTTCATTCAAAAATGATTTACTGAGCAATTACTATGTACCCAGACCAAGTGTTGAGGACACAGCAGTGAGCAAAAGTGAAACAATTTCTTGTTCTCATGGAGGTTTCAATCCATAACAGAGGGAGTATGATGTGTATGTGTGTGTGTGTGCGTGTGCGTGTGTGTGTGTGTGTGTGTGTGTGTGTGTGTG
>NC_045030.1:99659030-99681944 GCF_008632895.1 Mastomys coucha
GTGGAGGGGAGGGGGCAGTCCACATCATGGAAGCCAGGAAGGAGAGAAAGAGAAAGTTGGAGGGAAGAAGGGGATGACTGTGTTGTGGGTGCTCTTTTCCTTTATTCTGCTTGAGCATCTCAGCCAACGGGATAGTACCACCTACATTCAGGTGGGCTCTCCCTGCTGGCTAATCCTCTAGAGAAATAGTCGTCCAGATAGAGTCTGACCTGTGCTTTATGAATCTCCCAGGAGCTTCTCAATCCAATCAAGTTGGCAAGATTAACCATCAGAGTGTGTCACTGAAAACAGAGGAGATTGAAATCAACAGCTGACCTGGGTGAGGAAGCCAGGGATGCACACAACCAGAAGGCATGCATTCCACACTCTTGAGGTGGCAAGGCTGCTGAATGGGTTGAAGTATAGAGAAGAGGCCATGCAGGCTGCCAAAGGGACATGCCAGGTGAATCTGGGGAGGAATGCACACTAAAGCAGGGCTGGGTGGGCAAGCCATGGTGAAGCTTTGGCTCTTATTCTGAGTGAAATGGGAAGACGGGCAGGGGTCTCAGCAATGGGACAGAAATGTCTCCGAAATGTGATAGCCACTTGCCTACATTTTAGCAGGATTGCTTTGGCTGCTGTCATACAAATAGACTGATGTAGAAATAATTAAAAGGGAGAGACAAGGAAGCAGTTTAGAAGCTGTGACAGTAATCCAGGTGATGTATCTCAGACCTAAGTGGCAGTGGAAGCGAAACTTTCCTTTCTGCTTTAATTGCTGGGCTCAGATGTTGCACCAAATCCAGAATGATCTGTGGCAAGCTTCCCACTTTAGTGAGAATATGGCATGCAGTGTGTCCTGCTGTGGGGCTACCCTTCCTCCCCTGTAAGACCTTTGTGTGTGGTGTTCACTACTGTATTCCTCCAGGGCTTAGAACAGGGGTTACTTGATTGGAGCTCAGCAAAGGAATGAATGTGGTGGAAGTACAGACAGGGGAGTAAGGAATTCAACCCAATCGTGGGAGGAAAAGGGCGGGGATGGGTGGACATAAGTGATCTGCTCATTCAGCCAAGCCCAGAGGAATAATTTCTGCCTCAGAACATATGCACAGGCGCAGAGCAGCCCTTATCTCAGCCTTGCTGATGGAATTTGGGTGTAACTGTTCTTCCCATTGGTCATAGGAAAGAGATCCTACTTGGGTAGGATTCCTCCCCTCTTAGAAAGGGAAGCAAGTCCAAGAAAATGCATAGAGCTAGTGTTCCTCAGTGGGAAACAGAATCCAAAGCATGGGCCCATCTTAGTTCTCTCTACATCATCCTGTCTTCCTGGTACACTCCTGTGCCTCCTACACACTCCACTCTCATTTAATAACTCGGCAACTTGTCTTCCCAATTTCTTCATTCCCTTTCCTCTGCTTTCCCCTAGAGCTATCCACCAGTCCTTGGGTTCCTTGAAAACCCTTGCTTCATTCCGTGCAAATGCCCTCTTAACCTTGAAATGTCTCAAACATTTTTCTTAACAAGATTCCAAATGCCTGCAAAACATATCCCCTGATGGCTGCAGTCAGCATGGGAGCCGCACTTTCCCTTTAGCTAGAGGGTTGGGGGATTGACTGATTCTGATTATGGATGCTCTGTTTTCTCTCTGCCTTCCTTCCAAGAGTAGTACATCCTGAACCACTAATACTGAGACCCAGGAAAGGGCTCATAAAGACTTATCAAGCATCCTGCCCACAAGGTAGTAATGTTTTAGTAAGCATTTCATGGATTCAAGTTCAAATGTGGCAGATTAAGCCAGTACCTCCAGTGTTGCCTGCCAGCCCCAAGTCTCACGGAAATCTTAGGAAAGGGATCTGAATATGTGTTGTTATAGAATTACATGTAGGAGAAGAGTCAACTATGACAAAATGGTGTGTGGTGAGGAGGAGACGGTTGAGAACTAGAGCTGGCTTGGCAGGGAGCACAGAAGCAGGCCTCACAGAAGAGGCATCCCAGATACTTCTGAAGATGCTGACAGTACATGGTATGTCTGAAAATCCCATGACAGAGAATTGCCCTTCTTGGATCTTGCCAGAGCCCTGGAAATTTGCTCTCCAGGGAGGCTGGCTGGACACAGAGGCAACACAGCAGTCTTGCTTCCATAATCTCTGGAATAGAATCATCTCTACACTGAACCACAAGGCCTATGCCCTCTTCTCCAGTTCAGCCACAGGAGCCAAGCACCCATGTTTCTTCCACACCTCACCAGAGTGATATTTGACTGTTCTCTTACAAACCAGAAAACGCATTGCCAGTTGAAGACTGCTGGGATCTGCATGTAGATTTCTAATCCTCTTGTCAGTTCCCAACCCTTTAAAAGGGGGGTTAGCCAAAGACCACCAGACATTTCAGGAAAGTCTTTAATGTCCAAGATAAAGGCCAAACAAACAGAAAAGCCAATTCAAAGGAAACAACACAGAGCAATGCGTAAAAGAAAATTAAGCCAACAATCATTCTTTGGTGGCTTCAGCAACAAAGGTGACCTTGTACTCAAGCCACATGCTGTGTGGCCACTATAGTGATGCTCTATGTCATCGTCAGGACTCCAGCTGAAGGAGCAGCTTTCTGTCTGGGACATCATTAGACTCATAAAAGAAGGAAGCAAGGTAGCAGAATGGCAAATGACTTGTAATGCTTTTGCTAAGAAATGGAATTTGTCACTTCGACTCCCATTTCCGCAGCCAAAACAAGGGACACATTCACATGTAGTGTCCAGAATGCAGGAAATATTTTTGTTGCACAGACAACTCAAGAGACAGAAGAGCAAATGTTTCTACAAGTCCAGAATATATCCGACTCCACAAAATAGAAGCAGAAAGCAATCAAGGAGGGGAATGGAGCTAATGAATTGCTGATGTGGTAACATAAATGCTAAATTAACTAAGTCAGCAAGAAGCTAGAGCTTTGAAAAGGAAGATAAAGTTGGCAACAAAGGAGGTGAACAAAGAACTGAAAAAAAATACAGAAAACTGAAAGAATGTACTAAGAGCCCCAATATGTAACTCAAAAGATTACCAAAAAAGAAAAGAGACAGCTAGGAGAGGGGAGGAAGCATTAGTGAACTCCTTCCTCCTCCAGGTGGAAAGACATCAACCTCTCACATTCCTCAGGAGTGGAAGGCAAGTCCCTACTGCTGAAGATGCCATACCCTTCAGATGCAGGACCCAAAGGCCCCTGAGTTGTAACTAGCCTCAAAGTGTCTTGTCTGAGGATTAGCTTTCATGGTACCAGAAGACATCACCCACGCTTCCAAAGGAGGGAAGAAAGCAAGTCTTGCCTAGCTAGTATGGTTAGGAACCACAAAATGACCCACATGACATGATAACCCTAAAGGTGTAGTCGTGCTACTGATACCTTGGTGGTAACCAGCAGCTCTCCAATTGGACTTAAGGCTTGCTCAACAAGGAGGAAAACACGCCTGCACTGGAATCCTAGCCAACTACCCAGGGGTAGTAAAATCATGGATTTTAGAGAAGCTACAACCACCACTGCCATAGCTACATTTTAAAAATATTTGTCTATATACCCAGAGATAAGTGTAGCCCTCACTCCTTATGGAGGAAATGCTTTCCTTGCAACTGACGGAGACCATTACAGAAATCTACAGTTATGGAGCCAGGTTTCAGTGGCTCCATTGACAACAAAACAACTTGCACCTAAAGCTTAGGGGACGTTGTAGGAAAGGGGGGCGGGTGTAAGAGCCAGAAGAGCAGGGAGTTTGCTGTGAGATTGTGTCTCCTAATGTCAGAAGCTACACCCATACATTATTACCAGCACAACTACCTACACATGAGCTGAACAGGATAACAATAGACTTGGTAACACAGACAAGGAAAGCCCGCAAGGCCTGAACCCTGCATGGGGCAAGGAAGAAATGCTGAGAGCAAGAGAGTCATCTCCATGGCAGAGCATATCAATTGGTTATGTAATACCAGTCCTGAAAACATGCATACAAGTAACATTATACAGATTATACAGGTTCTATCTACCAATATATACATGTAAACATATGCACATAATAAAAATGAATTTAACAAGAGTGGATGGACATGATCAAGAGTAAAGAGGGGCACATGGGAGGGTTTGGAAGGAGGAAAGGGAAGGGGGAACTTCTGTAATTATATTGTAATCTCAAAAAATAAAATGCATAATAATAAAAACCATCTTTAAAAAATTGAGAGGGCACAGCAAGTAGCCACCACTTGAGGTCAAGATGTCAAACAACAAGGCCCCTTTTGGTGCACTTTAATCCACTTCTCAAAGGCATCCTAACAGGTTCCAAAGTAGGTGTGTGCTAAGTCTCAGGAATTGGAGCAGTGCTGGCTGTGTTGCTACATGTCTGTTATCACAGCACTCAGGGGGTAGAAGCAAGAAGATCCCAAATTCAAGACCAGCCTGGGCTATAGAGTGAGATTCTGTCTAAACAAAACAAAATCCAGAAGGCATCAATTACGAAACAGAGACACAGTCATTCATTCACTCGCCGTTGTTAATTGAGCACTTGCTGTATGCCATGCCCTGTGCCAGATGCCAGGGATGTGGTAGGCAGCAGAGGCGAAGTCTTACTCTCACTGAGTATGCCTTGTAATGGGACCCAAGACAGCCAATAGAGAAGAACCACAAACACAAACGTGCTTTCCTGGCATCCCCTACTCTAAAGAGGGAGGAGTGGAAGAAGGTGGGCAGGGGGGGGGGACTTCAGCTTGATGAGCTTAGGAAGGCCTCTCCGAGGACTTGAAATTAAAGTCAGTCACAATCCAGGAAGATCTGGGGAGAGACACGGTGTTTCAGACACTCTGTATGTGTGACAGCAAAATAAAGAAAAAGGAAAAAGAAGAAGGAAGAAAAAGAGAAAAAGGAAAAGAAAAAGAAAAAAGAGGGGTGTCAGAGAAACAGAAAGGGAGTAGAAAAGTTGCCAATCATCTCTCCCAATCTGTCACTTGGGTTTTAACTTTGTTTATGGTGTCTATTGTCATACAGACATTTCAGAATTCTGTTGCCATCAAATGGACCAGTCTTTTCATTAAGAGGTTTTGCTTTCTGTGGTGTTGTTAAAAAGATTTGTCCGCCATCAATAACATAGCTATACTTTTCAATATTTTCTTATTATAGCATTATGTTTTGTCTTTTACATCTTCGCTTTCAGTGTGTATGCCATTTCATTTTTAAATGGTGTGAAGAAAGGACCTAAATTTTTTCCCAAATGGGTAGCCAATTGCCTCAATACCGTTTATTGAATAGACCATTCTTCCCTCCACTGATCTGAAAAGCCGCCTTCATTAAATAACAGATTACCACATACACATGGATGTGTTTCTGGGCTCTATTCATTTCCATTGTTCTCTACCTCTCCCTGTGCTAGGTCTGATGATTAGGCCAGTAATCCTGCCTCCGGCCAAATTGGCTCTTTAGGGCCCTTGTCCATCCTGATTGGCCTGAATTTATGCCCTGCCCATTGTTACCTTCTCTGAATAGCGCTCTAGCGTACAGCTTTCCTTCCTGGAAATGTGTAAAATATTTTGATGTGTGGTAAAGCGAGTCTCCCTTCCCATTGTTCTTCCCTTTCAAAGTTGTCTCAGCTAGTCTCGTGCAGTTTCTCTCACATGTGAATTTTCTAATCAATTTGTCAAGTTCTGTGAAAACTCCTACTGGGAATTTGACTGTGATTGAATTAAGTTTATGGATTAGCCCTGGAAAAACTGATACCTTTACTATATTGAGTTTTCCCATCCTGGAACGTGCACGAACTGCCCTTTATTTAGAGCTCTTTAAGTGTTTCTCAGTAAAATTTTATAGCTCCTCTTTATATGTCTGGCACACATCTTCCTTGATTTTTTTCCCTTTAGATATCTTACATTTCTGCTTTGTTTGCAGAAGGAAGCCATTTATCTATTTAATTTTCTCATTGTCCGTTGCTGCTTTCTATTGATGTATTTCAAAAGAAACTTTGTTTGGCAATAGTTTTGAATTTATAGGAAAGTTCTGAAGGTAATACAGAGCTCTCATATTCTTCAAACTTCATTTGTTTTCATTACGAACAATTCACATTACTGTGTTGCCTTTGCTACAATGAGAGGACCAATATTATTATTAATTAACGGCCATCGCTTATTCATATTGTCTTACTTTTCTCCCGTTCTGTCCTTTTATTTGGTCTGGGATTCCTTCCAGGAAATCACATTGCATTTAGTTGTTATGTCTCCATATCCTTTTCTTAGTGGTGACAGTGCCTCAGACTTGCACTGTTTTTGATGGCCTTGACAGTTTGGAGGAGCAGTGCTCAGGTATTATGTAGGATGTGCTCCAATGGGGATTTCTCTGCTGTTTTTCTAATGATTGGACTGCGGTTATGAGTTGTGGGAAAAACTCTGGGAAAGTCCGCAGAGGTAAGTGGCATCTCTGTCATGTCATGTAAAGGGATCTCTGTCTTGTCATATGAAAGGAGCACGAGCAAGAGGATTTGGTCCTACTGATGGTATTACTCTGGTAGCCTAGCAGAGGTACCATAAGCCACATGTTTCCAATATAAAGTCATAGCCTGCTCTTCCAAAGTGTATCCTTTGGGAAGATTATTATGTGCAGGCCACACTTAAGAGTGCAGAACAACATCCCACCACATTGTGGGAAGAGAATCTCCATATAGGGTTTGGAATTCTTGTGCATGGGAGCTTGTCTCTTCTCCATTTATGAACTGATTGAGTTATTTTTTTTGTATCAGTATCAATTCTTTTATACTTCTTCCTATTGATTTCGTGATTTAATTTTTAAATGCTCATTTACTTTATGACATAACAGACCATGCCAGTCCTACTTTGCATATTTCCTAGTCCAGTTTTGAAACCAGCCATTTCTTCAAGGAGCTCTAGTTCCTTTGACTGGGGAATGAGGTTAGAAGCCAAAATCTGAGTATGGGGTGCGCACATGGCTGTTGGGCTGCCATTGCTTCCAGTTTACTCATCTGATGAAGAAAACAATATCTATGTGCATACCAACCTATGTACATATACACACATCTAGAAATATGGCTATATGTAACCATCCACACCTGCATATTAAACTATGCAAATTCATATTGATACCTTCAACTACACTCTGTCACCATTTGGATGATTCGAATCAGTTCCCTGTCATAATCTGCATCTGAAACATCTCCCACAGGCATATGAGTCTAAGGCTCGATCCCCAGTCTGCAGCATTATTTTGAGTGCTGTAGAGCCTCAGTGAGATAGCACATGGCTGGTGGAAATAGGCTACTAGGGGAAGTCTTTTGAAAATTAGACCTACCTATCTTAGACTTCATTTTAGCTCTCTGTTTCTTGGTCTGCCCTCATATGACAAACTTCCACAGCACACTCCCAGCACCATGAATTAAGCAGCGCTCGCTACCACGCCTTTCCCATCATGACAGACCAAAAGTTCTCTGAAACCATGAACTAAAATAAGGTGTGACAATTAATTTGGTCACAACAATTCAAAAGTGACGAATCCACTTCTCGTGCTCATCTATACACTCTAACTC
This sequence comes from Mastomys coucha, assembly GCF_008632895.1. Taxonomy (NCBI): domain Eukaryota; kingdom Metazoa; phylum Chordata; class Mammalia; order Rodentia; family Muridae; genus Mastomys; species Mastomys coucha. Next base: position 99,666,568 of record NC_045030.1, read on the forward strand.
CAACAGTGAGATACCAGGTTCCCGGTGTTCACCTGACTTCAATTCCTACATGTATGTATGTATAGCGGTGTCAGAAGTGTTAACCTGTACCCATAAGGAAACCATTTAACAACCACACTGTGATGCTTATGTGCCATTCCTTTTACCTTTAGTCTTAACTGTGCTGAGTCCCGGGGGTTACTTAAGTCAGTACATCCTTTCTCTCCCCATCTTTCCGTAAGATTGTTTCACACACTTGCTGTGCATTAAATTGTTTGTGTCACATGGTGCATTCCATTCTGGGACCCTTGCTCTCCCAGTGTTTTTAAATGTTTGTACACATTAAGTCCCCACCTTATATTAGGAAGTTCTGTGTTTTCTAACGCAGTGCAATGCATCCATAACTGTGGCATTCTACAGGATAGTTTTCTCACCCTAAAACTTCTCCATGCTTTCCCTACTCATCTTTCCCTACTCCTCTTGAGACCTTTTCTGCTGGGTTATCCTCGCTATAGCTTTGCTTTCTCAAGAATGTCATAAAATGGGAATTAGGCAGTATCAGTGAGCATCCTTGTTAGACTGACTTCTTTCACCTGGCAGGATGTATTTAAGCTTTGCTCCCATCTCCCTATGACTTGATAGCGTATTTCATTTAGCACTGAAAAACTTTCCATTGTACATACTGTCAATTTTTTTTTTACATATAGAACACATATACTTGGTTTATATTGTATGAATATGGTATGCATTCTTGTATCCACCGACTCATTTAGTAAGTCAATCTGTTGTTACTTTCTGGTTTGTAAAATTAAAAAGAGGTGAAGTAACTGAGCACTGGGACACACCTGTAACCACAGTACTCAGGAGGTGGCGGCAGGAGGATTAAGTATAGCATCAAGCTCTTCTGTCAGGCATTGTACTTCAGTGCTGCAGTCTAAAATTCACGTATTAGCCCAAAGTTAACATGGCTTTCTCTTATATCTTTTCCTAGAAGTTTTACGATTTTGTCTTTTATTTTGGTTTATGATCCATTTTGAATTAAGTTTTGGGAAACTGCAAGGTCTGTGTTCAGGTTTTCGGTGTTTGGTTTGACTTGGGAGTTTTTGTTTCTTTCGATTGTGGGCATCCCCTTGTTCTGGAACCAATTTTTAAGACACTAAATTGCATTTACTCCTTAATTAATGATCAACTGACTGCATTTACATGGGTCTACTCTGGTCTCCTCATTGTGTCTATTGAGTTCTGTATTTATTCACATAACTACTAGAATGCCTTGGTTGATATTGGCTTCATATTCAGCCATGTGAGCCCTTCAAGTTTTGTTCGTCAGTAGCATATTGGCTACTGTAGAGTTTTGCCTCTCTATATATCTTAAGATAAATTTGGCTATATAAAATGGTTTGCCTGGATTGTAATAAAGTCATGGGAGTAGAAATCTAAAGCCTGGGAATGTAGCTCTGGAGTAGAGTGCTTGTCTAGCCTGGGAGAGGTTAGATTCCTAATAATAGTAATAATAAAAGACTGTGTTAAGTATGTAGACTGAGTTGAGAAGCACTAACATCTTAGTAATATTGAGTCATCTGATTAATGAACACAGACTGTCTATGTCATTTAGATCTTAGATACAATCTTTGATGTATTCAGTTTCATGTTTTTTTCCTCACATAGATGTGTGCCTATTTTGTTAGACTTATCTCATTTTGATACAATTGAAAACATAGTTTCAATTCTAATTGCTTATTTTTGCTATATGAGAAAGCAATTAACAATTGCATATCAGCAACATGTCCTACAACCTTGCTGTAGTTACTTGTTTTGGGAGGGTTACCAATTCTTTGGGTGATTTTTTTTTTTTTTTTTTTTTTTTTTTTTTGCACAAAAATACTGTTCTCTGTGAATGAAGGCAGTTGATTTCTTTGTGGTCAACCTCTGTACTTATTTCCTTTACATGGTGTGGCAACACTACCTGACACTGGTAGGACAACGCTCAAATAAGAATGTTGACAGAGGACATTTTTGACTCTTCCCTGTCTTAGAGGGAGAAACTTAAGTTTCTCATTCTTACATATGATATTAGTGATATCAAATTTAGTAAGATATATTCATGTTCTCTATTCATCTGAGAAAGTTCCTTTCTGTTCCTGGCTTATTAAAGGTGCTTGGGTACACTGTCTATGTGTGTGCATATGCAGATGGAAGCCAGAGGTAAATGGCAGGCGTCCTCTTCCGTCATTTCCCACCAGGTTTTTTGAGATGCTGTCTCCCTCTGAACCTGGAGCTCACTGATTCATCTAGACTGGCTGGCCCATGAGCCCCAGGGATTTGCTTGTCTCCAGCTCCCCAGCACCTAAATCACAGGCACAAAACACTATGGCCAGTTTGTTTTCACGTGGGTGCTGGGGATTAAACTTGGCTATTCGTGCTTGTGCTGCAGTTTGCTAAGGGAGCCATCTCTTCAACCCCTTGTGGAAAGACTGTACAATAAACGAGTACTAGACTTTGTCAAGCACCAGTCTGGCATCAATTGATGTAATCAATCATCCAATTTTTAACTTTTGTCTGAGGCAGGATCTCACTATGTAGTCCAGGCTGGCCTCATACTCCTGGTCCTCCTGCCTCAATGTCCTAAGTGCTGGCTTTCCAGGTGTGTGTTGTTGCATCCCTCTTGCTGTGGTATTATTATATGATTTAAAAGTTGGAACCAGCAATATATATGTGAAATAAATGCCAGATGCTCATGATGGACAATTCCTTTAAAACAGTATTGGATTCTATTTGCTGATATGTGCCCAAGAATTTTTGCCATGGTGGTCCTAAGAGATGCTACTTTCCCTTTCTCATTACATCTGCGATGTTCTTCTTTGGTATTAATGTAATGCTAGACATTCCAAATGAGTTAGCAAGATTATCCTCTTTCTATCTTAGAGAAAAGATTGTAAAACATCAGTATCATTTCCTCCATAACTGTTTGGGATGAATTAAAAATTTTGGTTTTATTTTTAATAGATATATGTCTACTCTTATTGTCTATCTCTCTGTATGAGTTTTGATATTTTATATTTTTCAAGAATCTTGTCCTTTTCATTTACTTTATTAAAAGCACATCATTGTTCCTAGTTCTTCTTTTCCTTGTTTTGTTTTTGTTTTGTTTGTTTGTTTGTTTTTAGGGAGATTCTCACTATGTAGCCCAGGCTGGCCTGAAACTCATCATCCTCCCACCCTCACCTTCCAAGTGCTGGGGCTACAGGAGTGTATCACCACACACAGCTTGGCATTCCTTTATTATAATATCCAAGGGGTCAATGGGGAGCGGCTCTTTCATTTCTTATATATGGGATGTATGTCTTCTTTCTTATTTCTTGTTAGCTTGGCTAGAGATTTATTAATTTTATTGATCTTCTCAAAGATCCAGGCTTTGGATTTGTTAATTTTGTCTATTATTTGTTTTCTGCTCTCATTGATTTTTACCTTGATTTCATTATTTTTTTATTCTTCCATGTTCAGGCTTAAATTACTTTCCTATTTCCTAGTGTACTAAGGTAGAAACTTTGATGATAGATTACAGATTTTTTTTTTCCTTTTTAGCAATAAGTGCTTAATCATATAAATCTCCCTCTATGGGTTTCACTGTATCTCACACTTTTTAAGTTCTGTTTTTCTTTTCATTCAGCTGAAAACACTTTTAAATTTCCCTCGAGACTTCTTTAATCTATAATTGTTATTTAGAAATGTGTTGCTTAAGGTCCATATATTTAAGGATCGTCTGTGGGTTGTTATCTTCATAGATGCAATCAGGCTGAATTTCCACTAGTTCTAATGAATTCTGTTTCTTTTGGATCTCTTTAAGTAGGAAACACCATCACCTGCCAATAATGACTTTGATCTTACTTTTCACTATTTAGACATGATAATTTCTATTTCACACTAAATTTCATTGAGTAGAACCTCCAGTACTCAAAAAAGAATGGTCCTTGTGAACACTTTGGTTTGTTCTTGAGTTTGGGGAAGACGGCATCTAATAATAACTACCAAGTGTGGTGTTCGCTATGTTCCTGGTTTCTTCCAGTACTATAAGAATTTCATTTTAATGATAAATAAGTATTCAATTTATGTGTTTGCATAATCTATTAAAATGATGGTGTAAGTATGTTTTAGTGACAATACAGTAAATGGCTTGATAGGTTTTTCTAATGTTGAGCCCAATGACATTTCTTAACAAGGAGTAAGTTATCTATCTCTATTCTCAATTTTCTCCATGATATAAGGTATCTCATGAGGAAGTTAATACACACTGTATATTTGCATGCAAAAATAGGATGAATCTAGAACTTAAAGCCTAGAAGAGTTTAAGTAGAGAAGTATAAACTATTTTTTTAGAAATTGTTACGTTTTTCCAGGTTAGTTCCTTATGGTTGTGATTCTGTTAGCGTGCTATCACATTCCATTGCTATTTATTTATGGCATTTTCATTGACCTGATTAACTTGTAATATTCTTTATGTAACCCACTGGTGTCTGCTATGAAGGCTTCTAACTGTGAGTTAGAAAACTGCCTTTCTTTTCCTATACTTACAAACAATCCTTGCTACAAAGAACATTTTTCTGAATCCATTGCTTATATTTGTATTGATTTGATATTGCTATATAGCAAGTTATCCCAATTTCTAGTAGTTTAAAACAACAGAGAATTGGAGTGTGCCTTAGTAGAGTGTGCTTAACTAGCATATGTAAGGCCCTGGGTTCAATCCTCAGGATTGCAAGAAAACACAAAAATAACAAAAAGAGCTATGATCTCATGGGTCTGTTTGTTGTTTTGCTTTGATTTCTGGTTTTTAGTGACAGAATATCATTACGTATCATAGGTTAGCCTTGAACTCACTATGGGGCCCAGACATGATGTCAGTTTCTAGAGTGAAGGAAGTAGGCATGGCTTGGCAGGTAGCTCTGACTCAGGGTCTCTCGTAGGTATAGTCTAGGTGTGGGCGGGGCTGCTGACATTAAGGAGTTCAAGTTGGGGTAGACCCACTTCTGTGTGCACCCTGTGGCTGTTAGCATGGTTCAGTTCCTCCTGTGCTTCTGCACTGAGGGTCTGAACTTCTAACTGGACACTAGGCAGAGGACGCTCAGCGTCTCAGCTCCATTTGGGCCATTCCATAGGTCAACTCAGGACACAAAGCAGCTTGCTTAACCAAAGCCAGCACAGGAAAACCATAGCGACATGAAGCTAGCATGAAGTCACTTTCTTTTTGCAGCATAATCTTGAAAGGGACACACCACCACTTTCGCTCTTTCTAGAAATAAGGCACACAGAAAAGTCTACACACAATAGAACAAGATGAACAGACATGAGAGCTGGAGATGACTGTGGGCCATTTTAGAGGCTATATCCACAATTCTTTTTAAAACAAATTTACTTATTTATTCACTCTGCATGCTGATCACAGCTCCTCCCCCTGTCACACAGCCCCTCCATCCATATCCTCCTTTCCTTCTCCTCTGAGAAGGGGAAAGGCCCCTCCCAAGGTATCATTCCACCCTGGCACATCAAGTCACTGCAGAACTAGGTGCATCCTCTTTCATGGTAGCCCATTTAGGGAACCAGATTCCACAGACAGACAACAGAGTCAAGGTAAGTCCCTGACTCCAGTTCTTGGAGAGCCCGCATGAAGACTGAGCCGCACCTCTGCTACATATATGTGGGAGGCCTAGGTCCAGCCCATGTACACTCTTTGGTTGGTGGTTCAGTATCTGGAGGTCCCCAAGTGTCCAGACCAATTGATTCTGTTGGTCTTCCAGTGGAGTTGGAGTTCCTATCCACTCCCAGGCCCTCAATCTTTCCCCCAATTCTTACACAATGTTTCAGTGCTCCATCCAACGTTTGGCTGTGGGTGTCTGTATCTGTCTCAGTCAGCTGCTGGGTGGAGCCTCTCAGAGGACAGCCATGCTAGGGTCCTGTCTGCAAGCATAACAGAATATCACTGAGTCAGAGACTGATGCTTGCCCATGGGATGGGTCTCAAGTTGGGCCAGTTACTGCTTGGCCATTCCCTCAGTCTCTGCTCCATTGCCCATCCCTGCATTTCTTGTACACAGGATAAATTTTGGGTCTAACGTTTTGTGAATGGATTGGTGTCCCTATCTCTCCACTAGGGTTCCTGCCTGACTACAGGAGGTGGCCTCTTCAGGTTCCATATTCCCAATGTAGTGAGTTACAGGTAAGGTTACTCCCATTGATTCTTGTATGCCTCCCCTATCCCAGGCCTCTGACACACCTTAGTGATGCCCCCTCCCCACCTGCCAGCCAATTTCCATTTACTCTCCTTGCCCTCTCTTCTTATCTCTCCCCACACTTGATCCTGGTCCCCCTCTCCACCTGTTTTTTTCCATATCCCCTTTCCCACTCAGTTCCCTCTCCCCTTCCACCTCCAATGACTATTTTATTTCCACTTCTGCATGAGATTTGAGCATCCTTGCTTAGCCCTTCCTTGTCATTTAACCTCCTGGGGTCTGTGGGTTGTATCATGGGTAATCTGTACTTTGTGGCTAATATCCACTTATGAGTACATACTATGTATGTCTTTTGGGTCTGGGTTACCTCACTCTGGATATTTTCTTATTTTATCCATTTGCCTGCAAAATTCATGATATCTTGTTTTTAGTAGCTGGGTAATATTACATTGTATAAATGGACTTCATTTTCTCTATCCATTCTTCAGTTGAGGGACATCTGGGTTGTTTCCAGTTTCTGACTATTATCAATAGTGCTTCTATGAGCATTATAAGTCCCTGTGGTACAATGGGGCATCTGCCCAGTATATGCCCAGGAATGATGTCACTGGGTCCTGAGGGAGAACTATTCACAATATTCCAAGGAACTGCCAGACTGATTTCCAGAGTGGTTGTACCAGTTTGCAATTCCACCAGCAATGGAGGAGTGTTCCTCTTTCTCCACAACCTCTCCAGCATCTACTGTCACCTGAGTTTTTGATCTTAGCCATTCTGACTGGTGTAAGGTGGAATCTCAGGGTTGTTTTGACTTGCATTTTCCTCATGACTAAGGATGTGGAACATTTAAGTGCTTCTCAGTTATTTGAGATTCCTCTGTTGTGAATTCTCTGCTTAGCTCTGTACCCCAATTTTTAATTGTGTCATTTGGGTTGCTGGTGTCTAATTTCTTGAATTCTTTATATATTTTGGATATTAGCCCTCTGTCAGATGTAGGGTTTGTGAAGATCTTTTCCCATTCTGTAGGCTTCTGTTTCCTTTGCCTTACGGAAGCTTTTCAGTTTCATGAGGTCCTATTTATCAATTGTTGATCTTACTGAGCCATTGGTATCCTGTTCAGAAATTTGTCTCCTGTACCAATGTGTTCAAGGCTATTCCCTACTTTCTCTTCTATTAGATTTAGCATATCTGGCTTTATGTTTATATCTGGTATTGGCCTTGAGTTTTGTGCAGGGTGATAAATATGAATCTATTTGCATTCCTCTACATACAAACATCTAGTTAGACCAGCACCATTTGTTGAAGATACTCTTTTCTCCATTGTATGGTTTGGCTTCTTTGCTAAAAATCAGGTGTGCATAATTCTGTGGGATTATTTCTAGGTCTTCAATCTGATTCCATTGATCCATCTGTCTGTTTCTATACCAGTACCATGCAGTTTTTATTGCTTCTGCTCTGTAGTACAGCTTGAAGTCAGGGATGGTGGTAACTCCAGAAGTTCTTTGACTGTATTGTTTTAACTATCCTGGGTTTTTTGTTTTTCCATATGAAACTGAAAATTATTCTTTTAAGGCCTATACAGAATTGTGTTAGAATTTGATGGGAATTGCATTGAATCTGTAGATTGCTTTTAGTAAGATGGCCATTTTTACTATGTTAATCCTACCGATTCATGAGCATGGGAGATCTTTCCATCTTCTGAGATCTTCAATTGCTTTCTTCAGAGACTTGTTCTTGTCATACATATCTTTCATGTGCTTGGTTAGAGTCACACCAAGGTATTTTGTATTATTTGAGCCTCTTGTGAAGGGCGTTGTTTCCTTGATTTCTTCCTCTTTTGTATAAAGGAGGGCTACTGATTTTGTTTTTTGTTGTTTTGTTGTTTTTAACTTTGTATCCAGCCACTTTGCTGCAGGTGTTTATTGCCTGTAGGAGTTCTTTGGTAGATTTATTTGCGGGGGGGGGAAGCACTTATATATACTATCATATGATCTGTGAATAGCGATACTTTGACTTCTTCCTTCACAATTTCTATCTCCTCATCTCCTTTAGTTGTCTAATTTCTCTAGCTAGAACTTCAAGTACTGTATTGAACTTCAAGTACTGTCCCTGATTTTAGTGAGATTGTTTTAAGTATCTCCCCACTTAATTTGGTGTTGGCTATTGGCTTGCTGTATATTGCCTTTATTGTGTTTAGGTATGTGCCTTGTATCCCTGATTGCTCCAGACTTTTAACATGAAAGAGTGTTGGATTTTGTCAAAGGCTTTTTTGGGATCTAGTGAGATAATCATGTGATTTTTTTTTTCTATCAATTTGTTTATATGGTGGATTACATTGATGGATTTTTGTATATTGAACCACCCCTGCATCCCTTGGATGAAGCCTACTTGATCATGGTAGATGATGTTTTTGACGTGTTCTTGGATTTAGTTTGTATTTCATTGAAGATTTTTGCGTCCATGTTTGCAAGGGAAACTGGTCTGAAATTCTCTTTCTCTATTGAGTTTTTGTGTGGCTTAGGTATCAGGGTGACTGTGGCCTTATAGAATGAGTTTGGCAGAGTTCCTTCTGTTTCTATTTTGTGGAATAGTTTGAAGTGTATTAGTATTGGTTCTTCTTTTAAAATCTGGTAGAATTCTGTGCTAAAACCATCTGGCCCTGGGATTTCTTTGGTTAGGAGACTTTTAATGACTGCTTTTATTTCCTTAGGGGTTGAACCATAATTCTTAATGGTAGATCTTTGAGGGAGCTTCCAATTCCTCTTTTAGCCTTCTTTAATTATTTTATTCTAAAATTATTTGTTACTACTACTACTGTTTGTGAATGATGCAGGGGAGGGTATTCATATGCCACAGCACACATGTGGGGGCCAGAGGTGCTAGATAGCACTCAGGTGGCCAGATTTGTATGAAAAGCACTTTACCTACTAAGTTGTCTCTTGACCCTCTTCTTATTTTTTAATGAATGCATTTAATGCTGTGCATTCTCTGAGAACAACATTAGCAAAATCCTATTTTTTTAATATGTGGAGAGACAATTGCTTTTGAACTTTCAGTAGTTCGTAATTATCTTTTTTTCCTCTTTTATCCAGATTAACATTGTGTGTGTGTGTGTGTGTGTGTGTGTGTGTGTGTAAGGTAAGAATAATAGAAGAAGAGGTCATGGATTTGAAGGGTTGCACAGAGGAGTTGGATGAGTGAGATGGACGAGTGGAAATGATGCAAATATAATATTCAGGTGTGAAAGTCTCAAAAAAATTTAAAAGTGCAGTTTTTGCTTTATTTCTGGTGGTATATATTTCAAACCATATTTCATTAATATATTGCCATTTTATTTTGCCTATGGTTATCCTGTGGCTCTCTATATTTGTTATCTTGAAATCCTCTTTTCTTCAGGACTGATGACTGAAGCAAAAGCCTCCCTCTCACACATTAGGTAAGTGCTCTACCACTGACCTATATCCCTGGCCCTAATTACTTTTAGAGTTTGTTTGTTTGTTTGTTTTTGTTTGTTTGTTTGTTTGTTTGAGGCAGAATCTCACTATGTAGCTGTTTGGCCCGAAGACCTACTATGAATACAGGCCGGCCTCAGGCCTTCCTGTGTCAGCCTCCTGAGTGCTTGAGTTAAAGCTGTGTATTATGGGGCAGAACAGATGAGTACTTGTTTCTCTTACAGATTTGATTTCCAGAACTCATATGGTGGCTCACAACTGTCTGTAACACCAATTCCAAGAGTTCTGATCCCCCTCTTCCAACCTTTATGAGCACCAGGCATGCACCACACACACACACACACACACACACACGCACACACACACACAGGTAAAACATTCATACACATAAAATAAAATAAGTAAATCTGAAAAAAAAATAAAACCATTTGCCACCACAGCTGACTCTTAGGCCTCTTTTTACCTTCCATTTTGAAACAAGGACTCTCTCAGTAAGTTGCCCAGACTGGCTTTAACTTTCAAACCTCCTGCATCAGCCTCCTGAGTAGCTGGGATTATAGATATGTGCTACCAGGCCCAGCTAGGAATTTTTGAAAATGTCTATTGTGGCTTGATGCATTATAAATTTTTCTAAGTATTTGGTGTGTATTTGAAAACTCTGTGTCTTTTCTGTTCACAAAAACACACATATGTTCAATCTTACTAATTGTATCATTTCAATCCTGGTGTTCTTATTTAGTTAGGAAGTTATTATAGGAAACTGGCACATGATGTGCTAATTTCTGAGGCAGGCATGTTTTTACATCTCTGTTATAATTTGCTGATCTCTATGTTAAACCTATGTTGTAAAGGTTTGTTGCAAGTAGATCTTTGGTGTGGTATATACATATATCAATTAAACGATCCTATCCTTCTTGGTGTTTTTGCTTTGAGTTTTGTTTTGTCTGGCATTAATATTGCTACATCTGCTTTCTCTTTGTTGGCACTTGAGTATATTTTCTCAATTCTTTTATTTTCAATCTTTCTGTGTTATTTTGTTTTACATATGTGTCTTGTAAATGGCATACAGCCATCTTGGCTTTTGACCTAATCTAAGAGTCTTTGTCTTTTAATAGGGCAATTAAACATTCACATTTATTGTGATTGCCTATGCGCTTGGACTAATTCTGGCCATCTCCTTTTGCATGTTTAAATTTAGACTGCTTTCTTATTGTTTTCCTTCCATTCCTGGTGCTTTCCTTTGTTAGATGGACAAATTTTTCTTTGTTTCATTTAATTTTCAGTAATCTGTGAAAAGTATACTTCTTATTTTGGAGCCTCAAGGGGTTATTAATACAGCCTTTATGTATTCTCTACCAACATTTAGTATTAATCTTTATGCCTTTTCTCTCTCCAAATGAGGCAAGAAACATAACATGCCTTTCTCGCTGCTCTGGCCAATGCCAGCACCCTGGTCATGCTTAGAATTGATGCATTGTCTTAGAGATTAGCTCATTTTCTTTGCTTGTTCCTTCTTATGTCCTACTTCCTGTTTTAAGTCATCTTGGTTCTCAGTATAATATCTCTATTACCTGTAGAGCAGAGAAAATTTGTAACTGACACATTGCTGAGTGTTTGAATGTCTGAAAAAAATGTCTTTTCAAATTCACACTTTCTTATTTCTTTGCATTAGTGGCCAAGTGTATTTCACAATGGTTATGAAAAAAATTAACGATATAGTATCTATAATACTTAAAGGCTTGAGGTCTAGGGATGACACATTTTATGTGTAGTTAGCCTACCATTTTACTTTCACACTGTTTGACTCTCCCTGTGGGCAAGGCTAGGGAAATCTCAGTGCCAGAGGAACATTGATGAAACCACCTATAATTAGTGGATCATCTTAGTACTCATCAGTTATCAGGGTCAAGTTCGAGATTGCTTCTCTAATTCTCTTCCTTCATGAGGCCATATGACTTGGGAGTGAGCTAGCATCCGGGAGGCAGATTTGGCCTTGTGGTAGGAAGACAGCCATCAGACTCATGACTGGCTGCAAGTTCCCAGGACTACAGGATACACTACAATACTAATTCCACTGTATTTTCAACAAGAGCTCCATGGTAATCTTGTTCCTGTTGTTCCAGTGATTTAAGGTAGAAAGAGTAAGCTTGAATACACCCGCAATGATGATACAGTCTTTGGCAAACCACAGCCCAAGGGCTGCCGGCTGAGTCTGCACAAAGGTCAGGGCTTATACAGTTCCAAGGAACTTCCTTCTCATCATGCACTGTGACTGCACTTCAAGAGTCAGAAATGTACACAGCCAGAAACCCATGCACTGTGTACTGCCGGCAGTGTGAGAGGTGTGCCAGCTCACTAAGGCCATGGTTACTGTAGGCACTCACTCAGTCATCATGTTCTTCCTGGGCCTCCACTGGACATCGCCCCACCATCCCTACCAGATGTAACACTCAATGATATAGGAAAGCTCCAATCCTTCTTATATCAGGAGAACTCTTTCAGTCGCAAATGGAAGAAATGCAGTTCAAACTTTCCTAAGCAAAAAAAAAAAAAAAAAAAAAAAAAAAAAAAAAAAAGATTTGGAATAGTTCACCTAAGTGAGAAGTAGTCAGGTGCTACATAGTGACGTTTCAGCCAGCGACATATATATGCCATGGTCAGCTACGTGTCTTAGTGACGTCATAACCATCTTAGTCTATGTGAGTAAGTACTAATCTCTGCACAACAACGGAACTGCCAATTCTTCACCAACACATGACTGTGAAATGGTAGCCAGTGAGTGCTAAGTTCCAGGTTCAAACAAAGTGTGTTTCATCCTTAGGCAGGGTTTCCCACAGAGCCTACATATCCAGGTTTATCTCTTCTACCTTTTCCCTTTCTAATGACTCTTTCCTTATATATCTATATTTTCTTTTTTCATGGGAGGCAGATTTACTGTAGAGTGAACCAGAGGCTTCACACATTTTTTTATTGTTGTTGTTTTTGTTTTGTTTTGGTTTTGGTTTTTTGTTTGTTGGTTTGTTGGTTGGTTTTCTTTTTCTTTCTTTTTTTGGGGGATGAGGGGGAGGGGACAAGGCTGACCTATAGCTAAGGGTGATATTGAATCCCTCCTACTTTTCCCTCCCAGGCATTGGGATTACAGGCATGCACAACCATACGTGGTTCTTGTGTTGCTGAGAATCCACTTCATGCTTTCTGTTTCATTCATGTTAGGTAAGCACATCTCCAGTCCAATTATTTTTTTTTAACTTTTTAGTGTGACATAGGGTCTCACTAAGTTACCCAGGCTGGCTTTAAACTCACTCTGTAGCCCAGACTGGACTGGAACCTGTAATCCTCTGGCCTTACAAGCCTGTACCACTGCCCTGGCTACTATGTTTTCATTAGATTTTCTAATGAGGGTTTCTATTGGTTCAGTCAGGGTCACATGACTACACAAATCAATCAGTCTAAAACAGAATGCCCTTCTGGCAAAGGCTGAGTCGTCTATCAGCCTGTGGTGCTGACTAAGATGGGCTTATAGCTAGGGAAAGGTGATTTTCTGAGAAAATTTCAGTGTCTGCTATAAAAAAAAAATTGCATAGCATGCACAAAGCTCTGAGTTCAAGTCCCTATCTTGTAAATGAACAAATACATAGAATGGATGCAACTTTAATTTTTTTAATTCTATTTTTAACAATGGTTCTTAAACATTTTAACCTCCCTTCTAGTCCACCACCCATCAGAGGTAGTGGAAAAGAAAGGATACAGGGGAAGTGGAGCTGTTTAGAAAGGTTCTTTGGAGCAACTCCCATCTGTGTTGTCTGGAAATCAGCAGTTCAGTTCACAGGTCAGCAGCAGCAGCAGATCCATCCACTCACAAACACCTCACGGATACACCAGCAGTCCAGTTCGGTAGAGTTGGGTTTGCAATGGGAGTGACATGACCTAGCAGAGACAGCTAGGCCTCAGCCTTGGTTCCAGTCAGCAAATGGATGTCAAACAAATTAAAAACACTATTCTCTTTTGTGTCTCCTTTGTGTCTCTGGTGAAAGAACTAAGATCAGAGAATAGTTGGGAAAGGGCTTCGTTTTTTGACTTTTTTTTTTAAAGATGGGGTCTAATTAAGTTTCTCGGGCTGCATCAAACTTATAGCGAGCCTCCTGCCTCAGCCACCATGCTCAATTTTTTATATGCTGTTCATGGTAAGCAGTGCCACGTGACTTCAATAGGCTTGTTATGGGAAGTGCTTTTCAGTTCTTGTCTCAGAGCTGCTAGGAAACCTCTAATGGCAATTTTGCCATTTTTAGGGTCAAGAGGGGCTCCAGGTCTGACAGGGCTCCTGGGGAGTGCTGTGGGGAAAGAAAAGGCAGAAACAAAACCACCCAGGTGTCCCTGTGGAGCAGACACCAGGACACAAGGGTCATCCTAGCTCAGCCACTTACTTGCTGAGTGGAACTGCTAGAGGCCATTCTTTGCTCTAGGCCTCAGTTTTCCCGTGTGTAAACTGAGACAATTGCACTCACTGAATGGTCTAACAACACACTTAAAGTGGAAGCTTTTGTTCCTTTCTTAGGGAAGGAGGGAGAAAGGGAGGGAGGGAGGGAAAGTCAGGAGGCTGAGCTGGAGTCGCCCCCTCCATCTGGAACCATGTGGAATTTCTGCAGTAGAGACATTTAACCTGACTTTAATTTGAGTTGAAATGTCTGATATTTCTGATAGTAATAACATGCCCTAGATGGGGCAGGGGGTGCAAGGCCTCCTGAAAAGCACACCAGAAAGGCCTCTCTGTTCATGCTCTGAAGCACAGCCTCCAGCAGGCGGGGGATCCCGGCACTGAGGCCCAGAGAATGGGTGTTCCTGAGAGGCTAGGTCAGAGGAATCCACCTCAACCTGGCCAGCGGCCATACTAGCAGCATGGCGGCTTTCTACACTTCCTCACGTCAGCCTGCCCCATCCTGCTTTGCTAGGCCTGTTGGCTAGCTTTGGGCTGGGCCAAAAGCTCGGAATGACATGCAGTGAGTGGTATATGAGGTGCCACTTGAGATGGCAGGCACTGGTGCTGGCAGGGAAGAGAGGCTTGGGATGGGACTGTGGGACAACTGCTAATGTGATCACTGCTGTGTGTGAAGGTTCCTCCTTACACATTATCCACCCAGAACTGAGTCCATCCTTCTACACAGGCTCCTCCTCCTCAGTGGGAGGTCCCATCAGTTGCTACCCAGCCTCTCCTGCTCTGACACAGATGTTTCATCTTAACCCTCCCTGTGTCACAAAGTAAGCCCTAGCCCAGATAAGTGTGGGGGAGTCAGGCCAGTCATTCATTGGAAGATACAGCAAAGATTTCTCTCCCTAATAGTTCAAACACTATGTATTAGGTGATGTATGTGGAAGTCCTGCCTAGAATCTAATTTTGTCCCTTCATACTGTGTTTATTGTGTTCCTGAGATACCAAACTACTTGGCTCCCATTTGCTATATAAATAGTACTTGGAGTCACTATTGACGCCCTCCTCCAGTTTCCCAGCTCCAGTCTCCTTTCCTGCCTTAATGATTCTTTGGTGACAGGGCGCTGAGTGGGCACCTAAGAGCCCATGCTAACCTCTGAGCCCAGAACAGGCAGCCTTCAAATTACCCAGAACACTCACGGAAGGAGAGGCAGGACTGGGGAGACAGCGCTTTCTTTCCCTTTTAAACATATATATATTTGTGTGTGTGTGTATATATATGTATATATATATATAT
>NC_045030.1:99681954-99683394 GCF_008632895.1 Mastomys coucha
ATATATATATTTAAGCAAGGAAACAGATTTCACTTTCAATCTTCTTTCCGAGAGATTGTTATAAACAAAAGCAGGTCTGGGGAAGGAGGAGGAGGGGGAAGAGAGGAAAATGATTTGGGAGATTAAGGAGGCGGCCACGACAGCGTCCCCTTTTAAACCTCAATAAGGTTGTTTTTCTTGGTCGTTTTTTCCTCCTTCCCTCTCCAGCCAGCATTACTTAAAAGGAACATTATGTTATCACAAATCAGATTTCCAAACATCATCTCCAGGTCACTGTGAACAGTTCAGCAAGTTGGCTGCAGATTCCTGGAGAAGGCGTCCCCTTTAACCTCCCACTCACCAGGGAGCTGCCCCCTGCACAGTCCTGTGCTATGGACCAGCATCATGCCACTGGCCACCTCTGTGTCCCAAGGGGCAGCTGGGGCTCCCATTGCCTGCTGCGGGGTATCCCTGGCTCTGTGGGGTGGGGGCTGGACCCTGGTGAGGTAATAATGTGGGTTTCATTTTTCCTCTGCCATAAACTTGGGGCTTATCAGTGCCACGGAGCTGCCAGGGGAGATTAAAGTCACGGCTGGCGCCCTAGTTCCAATGCACCGTGAGAGACCACAAGTATTCCAGCTGGTGCAGTGGGGCCTAGTGAACAAGGGTGAGACTGGGGCTGTGGGCCAGTCAAGGCCTTCTGGAACGGAGATCCTACCCATGGTGCATTGTATGTGGTCAAACCTAAAGTTGACTTTTGCCTTCTTATCTACTCTGCCTTCTGAGGACAGGTCAGGAGGGATGGATAGAGGAAAGAGACGCCAGGTGTTGAAGCTGTAGTGACCTGAGTAGGCACTGCAGCAAGGAGGATTCGGGGTAGAAACAAAGGATTTCCAAAGTGAAGATTCAGAACCTGCGGAGTAATTCTCTTACCAAGAATTGAGGCAAAGCATTGAACTGTAAGGAGTCAGTGATCTTGGCAGCTAACCAAAGGGAAACAGCTGAGTGACAGCAATTGGGATTGGGGGTTTCTGCATGTTCCATGTGTCCTCGGCTGCCATGGAATGGAACCAAGCAGAAAGGTTAAATTCCAGGTCCTCAAGCCAAAACATTCTTTCTAGGATCCTATTGCCATTAACATTTGCAAACTTCTCATTAGCCCTGGGATGCAAGAATTGGGACCTCCATTTTATATCATAGATGGAAAAACAGAAGCACAAAGAGGTACTAGCTGGTGAGACAACTTGAGAAATGAGTGGAGGATTTGGCGCTAGACCTCAGTTCTCCTGATCTTCAACCCCTAGCTCCTTCCTTTCTTTGGCTCTTGTCACTATGGTATGATCCTTTGCAGGGCATCCCTTGCTCTGGTGACTTTAAAAAAAAAGCAAGTGACAGCCAGGCAGTGGTGGTGCACGCCTTTAATCCCAGCACTTGGGAAGCAGAGGCAGGCAGATTTCTGAG